>NC_051155.1:245005282-245305282 GCF_013339745.2 Dermacentor silvarum | reverse complement strand
CTGCGTACAAATAATATTTTACCTGTTGGCAAGGTATTCAATTACAGTCTCGCAATTATGACCTTTAAGTTACTGAGAAAAATGTTACGTCATGAATTTATTAATGCCAGTCAGTTGAAGAACAATTATTGCTCCAGACTGGCCCATATTTATTTTATGCTACCCAGTGTAAACAGCAACTATGGAAAAATGACATTTGCCTCTTCAGTTATGAAGTGTTGGAACACTTTGTCAATATTATTGAAATTGGTGCCATTTTTTTCTGTATTCAAAAGTGCCCTTAAATAATTTCTTCTAGATTGATAATTTTTGTTATTGCCTTTCTTTGTGACTGTTGTTCCTACCATCACTTCTAACAGGTTGGTTGTCCAAATTTGTTTAGCATTGTATTCTAGAAATATTTGCTGTTTCCATACATTATCTCTGCAAACACTTAAATGTAGTATATTTCTCTATATTCATTACTGAGTAGCTTATTTTATTTCAGTGCGTTTTTGTTGTTGGCCTTGCGTTGTAGAGTTACATTGCCTAGATAACTCTTCCAGTTCTATGTTTATATATTGTTCTTACGTTTCATTGTTTCCTTTGCTCATTGTTTATTTTTTCGCTATTTTACTAAATAACCAAGGTTGCTGTTGCAGTCGTTGACTGTCGGACCCTTATCTGCATGTTATTACGGTACCTTGTTGTAACTTTTCAATGAACTTAATAAACATTCTGATTCTAAGTAGTCGGCACTCGTGACTAATAACAATACCAGGAAGCACAAGGAAAGTGCAGAGTGGAGTTACTATTCTCTTGAAAGGATATATCAGTTAAATGATAACTCCTACCCCCCCCCCCCCCCCCACCACACACACACACACATACACACTAGAGTTGTAAACGATTCATCAACAAAACTGTCAGGGTGATTCACCATGTCAAGGACTGCACCGCACAAAAGCGTCCTTAACGTCTAAAATTAAAGGGCTATACACGCAAAGCTCGAGGCACGTTAGATAACGCTAAGGTGCCCGGACAACGAAGCCACCACACTGTTTTACTGTCGGCAGCGCCCTTGCCTCACACGTAATTTTTGCTTTGATCACAATCATTACAGTGACGTTTGTAATCGCACATCTACAAGGGTTTGTTAATAGAGCTCATGGCCCCAAGGTAGACACGAAATGCATAAAGCGTGAGCACAGAAGAAATAAAAATAAAGAAGTGGCTTTGGGATGCCGAAATGTGATAAGGCTTTTCGAGAGAGATAAAATCCACGGAAACGCGTTAGAGGCAAAGAACCTTATCCACGTATCATCTAGCTAGCCCGCTGTCCGTCGTCCCTGATTGTTATGGACGCCCAACGAGAAATTTCCCACCGCCCACGAAACACACACCAAGAGCAGCTCGCTGAGCAGTCATGCACCGTTGAGTCCGAAGCCTTTGGACGTTTGTAAAACACGGCTCCTTGAGTTGCGTGGCCTGCCTCGGCGTGAGTATAGATCGAGAAAGTCCCTGAGTGATTTCCTTCTCGCTCTGTCTTTTCATTTCTTCGAAGACCTCTCTCCGTCACTGTTCTTCACGCGAGCGAGGGCCGAAGCGAACGCCGTTCGAACCGGTTAACCTTCGCTCCACGCCGGGGTCGCTCGTCCCGTGATTGCTACAGACGTCGGCGACGGCTGCAGCCCGCAGGCCGCTCGTTACCGCCGCACTCTCACGACACCTTCTCCTCGCTTCATTTCTCTTTTATCAGACTTGTCTCTCCTCGACTCGCGATCCTATCGCCTCGCGGTTTCTTCGGATTGCACTCGACGCAGCGGATATGACGTTGGTGCGCCGGTGTTTTGCTTCTTCGCCACTTGCGAGGGCCGCGTAGGGAGCTTACATGCACTAGCGCCGCGAGGCTCCTGTGGTTACTTGTCGTGGGTTGGCGGCGAAACGCACGCGACGGTAGCAGAGTGCGTGGTTCGAGCAGAGAGAGGAAGGGTGAGAGGTGAGACGGGAAAGGGGCGAGGCCTTCCGTTGCGGAAGTCTGGTGGTCGACGCATGACGCTCGGCCCTCGCTCGCCCGCTTGCTTATTATTACGGCGCGTAGAGAAAGGAGGTCCAAGGTTGCCACCTGTGCGTACAAAGGCAGCCACCGGGGAGAAGCGATAAAGCAAGATCAAAAACACAAATCAAAGGCGGCGAGAGCGTCGATGCGAAAAAAATAGAGAAGGATTACTCGAGCGCAGCGCGTCGCGTGTACGAAAGGGAAAGCCCGCCGAACCACCGTTGCAGTCCGCCAAGTGTCACGGTGCGCGAAACGCACGTTGGTCTGCGAGACAGAAATCGGAGTAGTCATTCTGTGGACCGGCACCGCGGACTGAACAACTCTTCTTCATCCTCTCACGTGGACTTGTCGCTTGAACCGGGGCGCTTTAGCGTATCGACCAGCAGCAGCAGCCATGCCGTACATGTTGGAGAACGACGTATTTGGAGAAGAGAAGAACTGGGCCCTGGTAACGCCGGAACAGATCCGCGAGCTGCGCCAGCACTTCCTCGACACCTGGAACGAGGAGGACGGTGAGTGTGTGTGCCGGGTCCAAACTCCGCGATGTGTGCGTGAGGCACGCCTGAGCAGTCAATAAATGCAAATCCTGCGCTGTCCAACATAAGCACCTTTGGTTTCGGGCGTTGAAAGGTACTCTATACTTAAGTGCGGTTGAACTGAGGAGTAGCTAAAGACAGCTGAAATGCAAGAAAATTCGCCTACAAGAAGAAACTGTGGACTTGCGTGCGACTTGCGTTTCAGTGTTAAAACGTGCTGCGCGGTGGCATTTATCAGTACCCTTAAGGCAATCAAATTTTTATTTAGATAATTCTCACGGATTCATTTTTGAGAAGTTATGTCTGAGGAGAGACAGTATATTGATGTTAGCGAATAGAGGATTTGAAAAGCAAGAAAATGACCATACATAAACTCACACACAAAAAAACACAGAAATTATGCAAAGTCTAAATGCAACGGTCATTAGTTTCAATGCAAGTTGTCATTGTGCATAAGAAGTTACATTGTAAAAACATTGCGTGTAATCTACAGTACTTGACGTAAGTGCCTGAAATTGGAGTTCAGCGATATTAAGAAGACAGGTAACGTTGATGGTAACGATCTAATGGAAAGATTATACAGAAGCGGAAAATCCAGGCGTTTTCCTTGTTGAGGAAAATGGTAGTGGTATATGGACCCATGCGAACTGGTGCGCGGAACAGCGCGTCTCGACAACAAACGTTTTCGCGCTGCATACCGTAGATGTGAGCCGAGGCTTCCGTGACTTTTCATTTCCTTTCACTTGCAATAGTTTCAGAATGATTACTTTGGGAAAACTTGTGAGAATTCGAGCGTTTCGCCGAGTTCATGCGCCTTTGTGCTCGATGAAATTTCATGCTAATCTTTTAAAAAATGTCTACGACGTGCCTTCAATAAAATAAGCGACTAAATTGCATTGTTCTGTGAAATCGCATGCACTGACATTGAAGGAAAACGCGCCTGCCGCAGTGTGCTAACTGCAGCTACCTGTACAAGTAAATAAAGAGGCTTCAGCGTAAAGAAGGAACAACACTGAAACGATGTTGTAAGCCCATTAATATACGCAAAATTGTGAGACGTCTAATTTTATTCTGATACATTGTTCCGATCATGCTGTTCGCGCCCAGATGGACATTCATTGAACAACTAAAAACGCCATTGACGCACATACATTACATTAACTAAAACTAAATGTTCACTTCTCCAGTATGGAACCAAGACTATTCTCCATTCAACGAAGCTGTCGCAACCTCGTCGCAAAAGTTTGCCGGAAAGTTCTGCAAGATATTACACGCAGCTTCTTGCCGGATATTGAAGATATGGGCAATACAAAAGACATTCGGTTTTCCTTATAGCGCGTTATCCTGCATGCCACAGTGTATGCTGAATAAGTACCTCGTATTCGTGGCAAATCGTCCTTGGAAGTCTCATTTTACGTCATTCAAGACAACTATAGCATAGTAATAAGGCGACTTTAAACAGCGCCATTAAGGGGGTAGGGAAATCTCGCACACGGGAAGAAAAGAAGTCATCATGCAGGTATTCCAACGTGAAGGCAGGAAGTATGCGCTTGACAGTTGGCTTACCCCTAGATAGTATTGACGTACCATTTCCCACAGCTACAAGAATAATCCGACGTGCCTGTTCTTGCGCGTTGTGTTTTGTGCTACTTTTCTGCAATTTTCTATGATTATTTACCCCTTGGCTGTGTTCCAATACTGACAAGACTAACGCGTCTGTATAGTACATTCAAATATTTTTATTTTCCCAAGGAATGATGCAATCACATAAGCCCAAAAATAGGAGTGGATTCGGCGCCGCATTTCATGCTGTAGGTGGTGAGCGTAAACGCGTTTGACTAAATAAGCAATGACATGTGCACTGTCAAAGTACGTCTTGGAGAGGAAGTTTTAGTTCGCAACAGACTTCTTCAAGTACACGTGAAACGCTGAAACTGTAGCCGCCGTAGGGCGCAATAGGGTGCAATAGCGTGTAATATCTGACGCATAGAACTTGTACAACCATATGAAACCTATAATTTCCTGCAATTACAACGGGTTTCAGCCCTCCCAGCAGGCATCTTCCTTCCAGACATGTCACGCGCAGCATCAGAGACTGCGTCGTGCCATGCGGCTCCTTCCTGATGTGCCGCCCAAATACGCTCCCCTACCCTCACGTTCAGCAGCAGCCTTGCGCTGCTTGCGTGTCGCGACCAATTGGCAGACAAAACTCTGCGAAGCGGGCACTCCTCCGTTGAAGTGGGTAGCATTTCTTTCCGACCGGGAGCAAATGCGCTGAAGTCTTATTTCAGATGCTATTTCAACTGGAAAGAATGGTTCGCGGAAAAACTTGAACTGATAGCATATTAATCAACATAGACAAAATGTCTCTCAGAACAATCTGCAGCCCCCATAAGACTGGAATAATATAGATACTCCTAAGGTAAGCCAGTATATTCCACTTTCTCTTCAAAAGATTCGTCCGCGGAAAACGAGGCACCGTCGTAAGCTGCGTAGCTTGCCTGCAGCGTCTCATTGTGAACACCCTTGTGTTCTGCGCGCCGCCGACAACGCTTCCTCCGAAAAGCTTTCAAATTCTCCAAAACTAGTGCTGATGCCTGTTAGAAGCACAACACGCATACAATTTTCTACGAATAGATAGGGGCGCCCTTTCCCGATTCCTTCTGAGTTTCCTCCCCTTGTTTTTCTCATGAATTAAAGGCATATCCTGACTTGCTTTCTGGGTGGGACCTTATAATTGCTGTATATATGCCGCTGCAAGACGAGAACTCGATGGTAATTAAAGCAACCGCTCGCCCAGTCTTGAAATTAACTACACGTGTCACCGAACCGCCGCAATTTGAGGCCCGTTGTTAGGATGACAAAGAATGCCATCTTTCACGCATGCTTCGCGCGTTCATTAGACTCTGGAAGGTAAGTTTAGCCCGTGAAGTATCAAACATGCCAAGTATGACTGGCTACAAATTCTGCAAGGATGAGTCTGACAAAAAACACCAGAAGTAACTTGCAGCCAAGTGAGATACGTTTCTCTGCTTATAAGAATGGAGTCCTTTGCTTGCTCAGTGCGGCTGCCCCAGACATGACAAAAGCTCTCTAATGAAATTTGAAACGACTTCTCAGATTCCTTGACAGACAAATTAATGTTTTTTAACCACCATTCAACAATAGCGACATATTTACTTGCGCCTATATTATCCCCGTTGTCCTGGATTAGACACACGTTTCGGTAAGCATTTTGATTTCTTTCCTCTTTGAAAAGAAGAGCACTTGGCTCGCTTTTGGCCATCTGTTTCACTTATATAACGATTCTTGCAAATTGTGGCGCTGTCTCTGTCCATACTTGAAAGCTTCAACTGCAGAGCGCGCATGTAATATGATTCAGTTTCGTTTTTGTTAGTAGTCTTAAGAATGGGGGCCCAGTGTACATGGTCATTTGCGTTCCGCACACATTGGTTACCGGCTACGGCCGGTAACCGACGGCCTTCAACAGAACCAGTTGCCACACGCTCAGCTGGCCGACTGTGTGAGTTGCAAGATCTCTCATTACTGGGCAGCCTTCGTGGACGCTTTAGCATGAGCGCCAACTTTCGCTGGCAAAAAAAAAAAAAAAAAAAAAAAAAAAAAAAAAAAAAAAAACGGAAGATACGAGTAACGTTTTTCGTGGCATTTAAGCACTTTGACTAAGCTTCAAACAAGATAGACCTTTACTTTCTTTTTTCTTTTTAAGAGGGGAAAGGAAGGGGGAACGTTTATCTTCACGTTTGGCCGCGCGAACTGCTTAACATGCACTCTGGTGGCAATTAACGACAAATGCTGCAATTTGAGCCCAGGAATGACACCAAAAAAAGCTTTTCATGCCTGGGTGAGGCTACAGAAAGATTACTTTGAAGGAAACTACAGAGCGTATTTAGTTCGTTTATTATGGCAAACTAGACAACAAGAGACGCTGAAAATGGTTCACAGTTGCACAATTTTCTGACCAGGAACTTAGCTTCAATTCAATTAGCTCCTGTTACGTAAGTTATTCTGCAAGGGCTCGATGAACCTCACGCAATAAGGAAATTTAGCGTGTGTTGTCAAATAGTTAAAAACAAAAGAATTACTTCAATATATGGAGTCATCGCCGCTTCCTCATAACTATTCCACTCATCGCAAAATGTCGATTTCTTTAAATGCACTTATACTGCGTTTCATACATTACATGCAACGCTGCGGAGGCTAGCGAGACTTCTAGCTGTAGCTGCGTTCACACAAAGAAAGAGTTTGGTGTTTTTACCAACAATCACGTGAAAGTGTTCTTCATTCAGGCTCAGTAATAACGACAAAAGTTTCTTACCCTAAAAATTAACAAACTGTGCTATGCGGCTGTTAATATATCGTCTTATATCATTTTGTTACCCGCCGAGGTTGCATAGTGTCTTTGGCGTTGCGCTGCTAAGCACGAGGTCGCGGGATTGAATCCCGGCCCCAGCGGCCGCATTTAGATGAAGGCGAAACGCAAGAACGCCCGTGTACCGTGCGTTAGGTGCATGTTAAAGAACCCCAGGTGGTCAAAATTAATCCGACATGCCTCACTACGGCGTGCCCCATAATAAGATAATGGTTTTGGCACTTAAAGCAGCAGAGTTTAATTGAGACCATTTGGCTTTTCGTTGTTTTCCTTTTCGATTTCTTCATTAGCAAACCGTCGCGGCGTCTCGCGAGCAGGATCGCGCGAACATGTGCGACCACGAAGCTTTAGTACGAAACGCGCCGATCTATATATTTCAATTACCGAAATCATTGCCTATCTTGGACAGCGTTGCACGCTAAGAATGAAAAGGAGCACAGAGATCGTCCACTCCTACAGGAGCCATGCTGACTGCAAGTGTTCCACGCAAATTGGTCAGCTATATGGCTGGTTGTAGGGGGAATATTATCATTGCTAATTTTGAGCGCTAAATACTAGCACACAAGCTAAGGCACGAGAAGAGACAAGACAGATCACTGTGTGTTGTCTCTTTTCGTGCCTTAGCTTGTGTCCTAGTAGTTCGCGCTCAGAATTAGCTTCAATACCAACTCGCCCATTTTTCGCATCTGGGCATACTATCGTTTTCTTGCCAAGTTGTTCGCAAACTTTTGACAGCATGCGGTAAGCAAACTGTTCTGCCAGGTGCTTACAAAACATGTAGACCTTTGGTCATTATCGGTAATTTCGCGCGCTAAGCTACTGAACACGTCTTCTGTTTTTGCACCCGCACATCGCCCTCCCCCTTGCCACAGTTTGTATACATATTTGATTAACTGTTGGCAGGGTGGGCGATAATTCGAGACACTATGTCATGGTAGTAATGACTTCTCTTTCAGAACGATTTCAATCAGAAACATTTCCTCTCAGCGAGACGAGAGGATAAACAACAAGTTTGCTTAAAGTAATTTTTCATTTGCGTAGTTTTACCTTCACGACGATAATCTTCATTTCCTGAGCGCGGAGTAAGGAGTAAGTCAGCAGCGAACAGGTTTGTTTTGCTTTCCTGCTGGTCAGAAATGACCATATCTACCGGGCTTTTCCTGTTCGTACACGTGAATCTTTAGCTTCATAGAGGCAAGAGAAAAAAAAAAGAGTGAAAGAAAGAAGGAAAGAAATGTCTCGTGTAACTACCGCGGATTGCTTGTCGTTCCTCGCAGGCCATCGAGGAACAGGGACATAAAGATCATTTCGTGCCCCCCGCGCAGTTCCACACGCGTGTTACACAATGTATACGATGAAGCACACCGGTGACTGAAAGCCATCGGTGACGGGCTTGTCAAGCGTGCGATTTGTCACACACACACAGAAAGAGGAAGAGAAATAAATAAAGCACTTCAGCATTTCTGGTCTATCAGGTAGCCCCTCATAATGCATAGCCGCATGTGCTATCGAAATACGGGGCCAAGGAAACACCACAGGCCGGCACAATGTTTGTAGAAAACGTTATTCGGCCAGGAGGGGGGCGTACGCGCGAGGAACACGCAGGTAAACGTCACAAGATGTCAATTATAGCGTAGATGACCGCCCGGTGGGAGGCTCCCTTTGTTGCAATCCGGCGCGCATTAGTGCCTCCAGCGTGCGCGGATGTGAGTGCAGAGACGTTTCGGGTCAGGGAGAGCGGAGTGACAGCCGCTCATACGTGGCTCTCTCGAATAGGGACAAGGTTAACGAAACGTCGCGATGACTTCGCTTTTCTTTCTCTATTTTTCTTTCTTGTTGTTTCACGCTTCCGTGTAAGCGTCAGTAGAATATACGTAAAGCCGTACGGACATATCTCTTTAAGCTTGTACGGTTGTTTGCTGGTCGTCGCGTTTGGCCGCTTCGTTAAACACGACGCTTGACGGACTTCCTTGTCTGCGACGGCGCATGAAAAACCAAAGACGAAAGAAATCACTAGTTTCCCGCGTACGTAGGCAGTGATTCATTTCGACCCGTTGAAGTGGCCAGACCTTGGCTCAGTGCTTGGATCTGGGGCGTGAAATCTTGCGGCGACCTTCCATTACTAAACAATACCTCCTGGTGCGCGTCGGACCGTGTGAGCATGGCCTGCACTTTGGAAACAGTGGGGAGAAAAATGCAGTGACCCTGTTCACGCATGCGCGAGATTTTAAAACACTGTTGTGATTGTCTAGTCGACCTTAAGATTAAATGCAGTTTGACTGCAATTGCAGAGTTTCAAGGACCAGTTCTGCTCTGCTGACGCACCTAACAAAGGACATCTTGAGTTAAGATTTTCTCTTGATTATATGCAAGACAGTAAATAATGACTGTCTTTGTTTCACTTTTTTTTATTTCAGCCTATTACATTCCTATTGTTATACTCAAGGAATTTGAACACTACACTCCAGTGGAAGTTAGGCACGAACAATGAACTTAAGTGAAAATAATCATATCCTGGTGCCCTAAACATTGGGCGATACAGTGAAGTTGATATTCCGCTGAATCCAGTGATATTTTTTCTTCTTCTCAAGGCAGTCGCCACCTGCCCCACGCGGCTTCACTTATCGAAAAATGCTTAGCGATTATTTCTATTTATTGTGCTAACCGTTGTCATCTGCGTTTAGTTAGTGCACGGAATATCTGCAATAAAACGTAGCCTATGTACTCTGCACTGAGTACATAGGCTGTAGGTCTTCTTGGAACCCTCCATGTATCGGTTAGATCACCTTGCCCGATTCTCGAACGGTTTCGAATTATTGCATATTAAAGATGTGAAGCAGCCTTCAGCAGGTGCTCTCTGCAAACTTGATTGCGCATTTACTAAGGCGTGAATTGGCACAGCGTTGACTTCGTGCCTTCACTGTGCCTCCTCTAAAGTAATCTAGAGCCGAATTCATGAATTTTATTGCTCGCAGCAACCGTTTGTTACAATCCCCCTGTATTCGCTGATATTATTTCTGCTATTACGACTGGCCGACACCTGTTCTTGCAAATTGCTTAGTCGTGCGCTGCCCTCTGGACCGCAGCATTTGACTTTATTATTTTAGAGCGAGTTGTTCATCCTTTGTATTGTTACTGTAATACCTTCCGGCGAATGTAGGAATCCAAATAAAAAGAAAGGTGTACTCACTGATCTGTAAATGCGGCACCTGCTGTGTCACAAGTTGCGAGAGAGATAGAGGTTTAATTCGGAGAGTAAAGATGGGAGAGATTGCCGTAGCAAGAAAGAACACCGCCAGCTCCACGCATATTGAAAGGAAGGATAAAGATGACAAAGCGCAAAAATTAGAAAGAACAAATATGAAGCACTCACAAATCCGAGCTGTGAAGATAGGCACGCAGTACTTAACGCAAACACAGATCAGCATATACAACAAACGCTTAAAATTGTTTGCAATAATTATACCACGCACGTCCATACGTGGTCTCACTAATCATGCAGAGAATAAATATTCATTCATGTAAGCACGTGTGCACATGAGTTCAAATCAACATGAATCGAATTAGTATCACTTTCTACAAATCAGCAATCTTCGCGTGTTTTAGGAGAATGCCGCAATTCGCGTTCAAACTAAGCAGCATTTAGAAAATAAACGCTTCGATTGCATAGCATATACACGGTAATTGTGTTATGAAAGGGAGCTCTCTTTAGCCAACACGACTTGACTCAAGTACAGTGTTTAACGGGACCTAAATTTTGGCACACCTGTGGTGGCCTAGTAAAAACTGGCTGCATTCACGAATTCACTACGAGTTGGTATCGCGCCTCGCACAAGCGTACGCTAACCGCCAGAAATCCCTGCAGGATGGACCTCTTTCCAACTGTGGACCGTGTCTTTTGGATACTGTCCCATCGTGCTTTTCTGACCTTGCGCACGAGGAAGAAAAATCGCAGCTCTCGAACAAGGACAAACGTTCAAGTGTGCAGCATTCCTCTTCCTTTTTCACGTATAAGCAGGTCGTCGGAGCAGGGCGGTTAACGTTGCATCATTTTTACGTTCCGCTGACTTCCAGGAATTCCGTCTTTGTGCCACACAGAGCATGCCTTCTATAGCTGGTAGTCCAGCAACAAATGTGCGCACATTTTTGCAATTGATTGTTATGTTAATTGGTTATAATTACGATGGAAACGGCTGACCACACCGACACGCCCACATACAAAGCGCTATCAGCCTTCGCCGAACGAACCTCATGGCAAACTTGAATATGAACTATGAAATGAATAGTTGCAGAGAGAGAGAGAGAGAGAGAGAGAGTGAGCAGGGAAAGGCAGGGAGGTCAACCAGACAAGCGTCCAGTTTACTACCCTACACTTGGGGTAAGGAAAAGGGGGAATAGAAAGAAGAAAATAGGAAGAGAGTGAATACTGAGTGCACGTGGGATGATGCACAGGGACACTATAAGCGGTCTCTTAAACCTGTGCCCTTCAAGTAGTGTACTCGCGCCCGAATCGCTTTTTGTGCCAGTGAAACATGTGGCCCCGGTCCGACTATCTTTGTATCAGAGAATCGTCTCGAGTCCAGTCGGTTTAAAGTTGTCCTGAGAGAGAGGCGTTGTACGTCGTAGCGAGGACAGGTACACAATAGGTGCTCGATGGTTTCCTCGCACCTACAGGAGTCGCACTATGGGCTCTCGGCCATTCCCATACGATAGGAGTAAGCGTTCGTGAACGCCACTCCCAGCCGCAAGCGGCACATCAAGGTTGTCTCGCCGCGGGAAAGGCATGATGGCAATTGTAGCCGTAGCAAGGCGTCAAGCTTATGCAATCCGCAATGGAAGGCACTTGAACTCCAGAAAGCTTGTGACTTAGTTGTACTAATGTTCGGGCCTTAAGAGTAAACAATAAAGAAGAAAAATAGTGATAAGTCCTAATGAGTGCCTTACAACTGACATATCCCTTGTGTTTGTACTGCTACATTTCTAGGTTTTGCTTAAAGATAGCTTTCTCTGAAAACGCAGAAGGTCGAGATGCTCAGCTACGCCGCGGGATTACATATGCTTGTCAAGTGCCATTTGTCTGACTTCGTAGGCCTCTGCTGGTGCATAAATTCTGAGATATTCGTGTAGCCTATCGGTAAGGGTACACTACACGGCTATGTCAGTGCTTGGTGAGTTAGCCAAAACGTCGATAAGACTGCTTCATAGATGTGGTATCGCTGATGTACGCGCCATTATGCAGATTGCCGTCTCCAAAGCCAAAGCCGACTCATTCTAACTTTCGTGTGCACCCTACTTGCGCGGGTTTAGTGCCGGTGATTCATGACAGCTTCAGGCAGGGGCAGTGGAGGTGCAGCCTGTCATTCCTTGACTTGTCCAACCCATCCTCTAACAGAAGATAAAAGCGACTAGCACAAAGTCGAAAGAAAGCCAGTGCTTTTTTTTTCGCTTGTTTTGGGGCACCTGTGATCATTCATAGATCTTTAATTTGGACACTACGCGCTTCCAATGCGCTAAATTGCACTGGAGCGATCCATGGCCAGTTCACCTGAATGTATGCCCCCACATTCTCGCTCTGATGCGTGTGACCTAAGATTGCTTTTGCTTATGCCCACGTGCGTTTCTCCCTCGCCTTCTTCGCAGATGTGTACTACGACGAAGATGTCAAGAAGATAAAGGAGAGCGATGATTTCTGTCGGAAGATAATCGCCCACGTGCGGCTCGACATGGAGTTGGCCCACAAGGTCGCCTCGTACCATCTTCGCTGGAGACGCTATGTCAAGATTCGAGGTACTGCTATCGTCCCCGTGTGTGTTGTTGCTGTTCTTGCTGTTATCATCATCATTGCCATTATATCACTGAGATGACTTGAACAGTACGTGTCTCCCTTCACAGTGGCAGAGAGAGTGAAAGAAACGAGGATAAAGAGCGAATCGGACATTTCCTCGTTTCGTTCTTTCTTTCTACTCGCGTCTTCAGTGGTACTCGTCTCGATTCATTCCGGTCGCCAGCAAGTCTCTTTGTATGCCATCACCATGTTGCGCGCGTTGCGACAGCGGAGGACACATTTTGAGACAGCATTCGCGGGCACACTGCCTCAGTGGGCGATGACAAATGCAGGAACAATCTACTGCGGTGTGGCCTTGCTTGTGCCCGTCGTCTTGTCTGCTTCGTCTACAGAGCACGTAGCTCCAGATTACATTTAATAGGCGTGACCATGAAGGAGGAAAGTAAGGCTTAGAACTGTTCAAAGCATACGTGGTTAAACACAGCATCGTCAAGCCCTCATTTTTTATACTGCAGTGCACTACTCGACTGAAGGAGAGCGTTTTTCTTTTCGTCGTCTCGTGGCGATGGATATCTGGAAACATCGCTTCGTTATTATATTTTCCCGCATGATGGAATAGAATTATCCTTGATCGGAGATCGGGCGTGTTGTTAACGCAACTGCTAAGCAAAGGCGTGCTCGCTTTCAAGGCTTTGGCCGTCAGCGGGTTCACTGGGCTCGGCCAAAACCGCTCAAGGACAGCCTCTCGGGCCGATGCTTTATCGATGAAATCGCCCAGCGCGTTTGCGTCGTGATCCAGACTGAGAAAAGCGATATTTCATAAAGAACACACTTTTCTCGTAGACCGCGGATATGAAATCCAGGGGCGAAAAGCCAGACGTTGCTTGATCTGTCGGCGAGATAAGGCTGAGCTGTTGCCGAGTTCTATTATGCATGCCGTGACGGCTCAAATAAAAAGCACAGACATTCGATCAACTATGGTATCATTAGAATTATATATATATATATATATATATATATATATATATATATATAGTTATGAACAATTACGTGCACAGATTTTGGTGGCATCCGTTATTGAACGTGGATTGGGCAGGCTTGTGAGCACATTATTTCGGGTCGATGGTCCCACTCAACGCGCTCGTTAATAGATAAACAGCGAAACGCGTGAAAGTTGTAGATCTTGTATGAAGCGTATACCAAGTCTAGATTAAAAGAAAAGCGAACAATGCCTCAATATTGGTGTCAGAACTATTTGCAGCGCTTGCCATAGTCGACCCAGCGTCATATGTGTTTGTCACACCAAGAGTCCGAGTAGGTACCTGTGAGTGTCGTTGAAGAGACATATGAATTGCTGGCAGAGTGCATATATCGTATATTGAGGGGCAACTGTTGCGGAGCTGACCTCAATTACAACATGAACTTGCATGCTACACAAATGCAAGCTCATTGTTGTCATCACCAGTCATACATGCGTTGCAAAACGAAGGCCGCTCTTAACTGTCTGCTGGCGCCCACTTGTATTGCGCCACTCTCGTTCATTATTATTTTTTTTTTGCGCCAAAATATTATTTTTTCGTGCCTTCACGAAATTGGCCTTGCGTCATTTTGCTCCGGTACCTCAACATGCACTTTTTTGACAAGAGTACGCCTCACGTAACGTAAGCTCAAGGTGTACCGTTACAAGGCACCATTAAATTATTTTAATTGGATGCATTTAATCGCATCAAGTTATAAGAACCGCAGCTTTGGGCAAGCTCTGCTCGTCCCGATGCCCCAAGACGAAACATGCACCAAGCCCAACACAATACGGCAAACGTAGTCCTTGATACGGTGTGGCCATGACTCTGCATAAAGCTTATAAACTGCTTGGTCAGACCGTTTGCATGCCTACGAAACATCGGCGTAACTTGTGCTTTAATAAGAAAATATAACATAAAATAGACTGTATTCACAAGTTGTTGTCTAAAACCGTACTGTTGACTATCGTGTAAGGCATGAAGAAAACATGTCGCTTCTATATTAATCCCGCAAAGCCCAAACACTATTCTAAATCAAGAAAAATTAGGACAGCTCCTTTCCTCTATTTTTGACTATGAATAGTATATTCGTACCAAAAACACACACACACAACGAAATGTTAAAGCTAAATATTAATTAGTACAGTAATTAGTAATTTGTTTCCCGAACTATTCAGAATTGAAGCTTCCCTCCAGCAGATCAGAAACGCTACTATGGGCATTGCGTTAAGTTTCCCACGCTGAAACCGGCATTGTGAGATATCAAAATTTGCTCATCGCTTAGGGATTTTTGGGGCTAAGCATTCAGCACCAGTGTCGACTCTGCTGAGCCAAAACACGCTGACATGTATCACCTCCGCAGATTTTTTCTGGGGAGCTCTGCGGCCTAGAGCTTTTGCTACCGAATGGAAGACGGAATTAAATCCTGCGTCATTCCGCGGGTGAACATCGTACGAAAGTACTCTGGGTTAAATCCTGTAAACGAACGTAGACCCTGTGAAGCTTATGGTTCTACATGTAGATCAGAGGCACAGCCTGGAGTGTCAGCAGCCAATGGGACCACGTTTAGAGATGCCGTGTGCACCTCTAACCTTATTAGGAGATTTCGCTTCACTTTTGACCTCTAGTCTGGATCTGGACGTGGCCAAGAGTCAACCATTGAAATTTCGCACCGGTACGTTCCGTAGACAACGAATAGTAGAGTAGACCGAGCAAAAACCCATGGCTTGGATATTTGGGTAAGGGCTTCTGGGCCGACCTGGGTTCCTGTTAACAATTCACACACTTTCGCAAATATAGGCGCAGCATACCCGAAAGGCAGGAAATGAACAGACATTCCTAAAGAAAATACAGGAGACAGAAAACTATTTTGGGAGGAGGCAGGGGGATGTTATTAACACTGCTTTTGAAAGCTAAGCGTAGATTTGCATGATTCGTGATTAAAGTGATGCGCTCTTGCAGATATCAAGGAGGAGTCCATACCTAAGGAATATTTTGAGCAAAACGCAATCTACCCATACGGCAAGGACAAGCTTGGATGCCACGTGTGTAAGTATACACAAAACTAAGTGCAACCTCTTTTGTCTATTACGATATGTAGATGCCTTAAGCTAGTTTATTACCAAAATATTTAAAAGGCCAGGCTTCACCAAGCTATGTCGTCGATGACAAAATGTACAGGAGAGCTTATCACCTCGGCGCTTGGAAATCCGTAGCAAATTTTAATTCCCTTTTCACATGTGCCGGCATACGTTTTAGAGCTGTAATGCGACAAAAGCGTAAAAATTAAGCATGCAAGACAAATGTGCGCGCAACCTTATATTATTCATGAAAGGTGTTCGCACTGGGATTGCTGACGCTTAGTAGAATCCTGTCTGTTTCACTGACCGGCCATTTGGCATCTTGCTTTTCCTTGTCTAACCAGTGGTGCTCCGGTGCAAAAACTACACCAAGGGCCAAGCCGACGTGCTTGAGGTGAAGCGGGTGTTCCTGTTCTTCCTGGAAAAGTTGTACAATGAATATGGCGCCAAGAAGGTCACCATGGTGTTCGACTGCAGCGGAGCCGGCCTAAGCAACATGGTACGCAGCATTTATTCCTTACCTAGCTCGTTCGCGCTGTTAGTAGAGAATAGCGGCGGCACTCACTTTTACCCTATCAGTTAAATGCACTACAACCCGCGCCCTGGGATGCATTTTAAGTGCATGGAAAGGTATAACTCTTTGTTTAGATTGGCTGTAGCCTATGAACAACGCCTAGCAACCCGTTGAACAACGGCGGGGTGGCGACTTGAATGGTTCCGACTTAGTATGATACTAAGTCGGAGTCCATCAACGAGAAATGTGCTGCGCTGCCAGCATCGACCACTGGATGCCACACAACGCGCGTGGCCTTCCCGAGTGTCTCGCACCTCGTGCGAGTTTAGCAGCTGCCATGAGTACTCAGCGCTCGCGTAACTGGAGCTGCTTTTACCGCGCAGTAACACATAAATGCAGGCGCGTGGTGGCAGTGAGAAATGCCCCAAACCTTCAGAGCGAGACGCTATGCTGATACGGCCCCGTAGGCGAATAGTATATGGAAGGAGTTGAAGTGCTACAACATCTTCATGCCTGCTGAAAACTGGACGTCGTCGTGAAGACTCTCTTGGTGGAAGAACGGACGGGTGAGCACTGTAGGCAGACATGCACGCCGTGTTGGCAGGGCTAGGTGATGTCACTGGTTACGTAAATTTAGCCATGAAAATTTTATTGCGATAGCAATTATATGGACACTCCAAAGCGGATTTCTGCCGTCGGCATCGCCGTCGTCGTCGCCGTCGCCGTGAGGTTCCGTATGACGTCAACGGCGATGAAATCGTCGCCGCGCTCCGGGCGCTGTATGTGCGAGTGAAAGGGTGCGAGGGACGCGCGCTTTTACAGGGAGCGAACGCACGTCGAAGAGCAAACGCGCGTTCTGCGCCGTGCTCCCTGAAGGGCTGCAGAATTAAGCGTCTCTTTCCTCCTTTCCATATATAGAGAGCAAACATGACTTTTTCCATCGCGCGAAAGGCTGTGGGGAGACGGGAGGGAGAGAGGGAGGGGAGGCGACGTTTAGCTGCGGTACCAAATGCATATTTATATAAAAAAAGTTGTCGCAGTTTCACCTGAAAGGCGAAGCATCAATTGCGATAGCAAATTTGAAGAGAGCTATACGGAGTAATGATAGCAGCTTTATCAGCTGTATAAACTTGGACATGCAGCAGCACCGGCAACACGCAGAACTGTTGTCGACGCCGCCGGCGTTTTGCCCGCGTTCGCACAAAATGCGTGCGGCGTTGGTGACTGTTGCCGGAGCCTCTGATATAAATAGGCACTTGGTGCCGCAGCTAATCGTCGCCTCCCTTCCCTGCCCCTCCCCCCCCTCCCCCAAAGCCTTTCGCGCGTCGGAAGAAGGTACGTTTACTCTACATATATGGTGATTGTAGAGGAGGAAAGAGACGCCTACTTCTGCAGCCCTTAAGGGAGCACAGCGCAGAACGCGCGTTTCTTCTCCGCCGTGCGTTCACTCCCCGTGAAAGCGCGCGTCCCTAGCGCTCTTTCACTCGCACATACAGCGTTCGGCGGCGCGCGGCGACGATTTCATCTCCATTGACGTCATACGGAACCTCACGGCGACGGCGACGGCAGAAATCTGCTTTTGAGTGTCCATATAATTGTTATCGCAATAAAACGCCGCGCGCGTTCAGTGCGAACGCGGGCAAAACTCCGACGGCGTCGACAACAGTTCTGCGCGTTGCTGGTGCTGCTGCATGTCCAAGTTTATACAGCTGATAAAACTACTATCCTTACTCCGTATAGCTCTCCACTAATTTGCTATCGCAATTGATGCTTCGCCTTTCGGGTGAAACTGCACCAATTTTTTTTATGTTCAGTGCAATATATTTCGAAAATGTGTCGCTTGGGTGTCCGATTAAGATAACCATAGATGACTTTAAGCCCCCACATATCTTATAGCAGATCATAATCAGTGTTCAAAAGCAATCACACGCACGGCCATGAAAGCCATTCAGATCTGAGAGAGAACCACACGTTGAGGCGTGCATCTGATATCTGCAGCTACAAGGACTTCCCGAGATGCAGACACCGAAACAAGAGGAAAAACTCATAATAAACTATGAAAACAATAAACCTAACAACAAGGAAAAAAACGCTGTCTGCCACAGCGTTCGGCGTACATGATCGCTTTCATTTTGAAGCAACGAATAAACATTTATTGAATTGAAATTGAATTGAATTGAAGATCGAATGCTGCCATGGTCCTAAATGATAAGAAGTAGGCCGGCGTTGTACACGAATGCTAGTACTGTTGTCGGCCTTTTAAGATTGGCATGTTGGCTTTGTTCTTTCAAAACACCATGGAGAGCCCTGTCATCCAGATGCGTCTGTGCTCAATTAGCATCGTAGCAACACCGCTCCAGAGACAAGGCTGACACTTACGCAAGGGGCCTCATGCCCTTCTGCGACTGGCACTTATAAATTTCATTTTCTCGTCAAGCGTGAAGCCTAAGATGTAATATTTGTGCGTCACAATGGCGCGCCCTTGTACAGAAAGACAGTAGTCAGTTGGCCTTCGGTGGGGCCATCAATCGCCGAGGCTTGGAAGGCCTCGCGCCGTTCTGCATCCATAATCCGTGTGACAGGCTCAGACGTCAAAGAAGCTTCAGCGTCGCCGCATCTTGACGTTTCCGCGTTTTGTGAAACCAAAGAAGGCAAGCCTTCCTGCATTCGGAACACCAGCGTTGTTCCCAAGGTCCTAAGAAAGTTACAATAAGAAGGTACATGTGTAACTTGTGGGCATATGTAGCCTAATGGTGCAACCTAGCCATGGGAGTGTTAGCCAGGAGAACTTGTCGTAGTTCAGTTCTCATAACCCGAGTATTGTCGATTTTTACACTTCTACTACTTTTCCCTTCTTTGAGAAAAGCAAATATTTACCTTCTACCAACTGTTAAGCGATACTTTAACAAAACAGCGACAGGTTTCATACGCTGTTCGTGACCTCAATGCTTCACAGTGAAATTACTTGACGCCTAATGTTCTTATCGTAACGACTTTCGCTACGCACGCGACATATACAAAAAATACACTGACTATCGCCTCTACAGAAAAAGAAAAAAGAAGGAAGAACATCAACATGAACATGAGCATGAAAATAGCTGGCTTCTCCTCAAAATACTCGCTATTGTGGAGAAGCCGGCCTTCACAAACGCAATATGCACACCCGTTGCGACAGCTCTGGGAGCGCGTCGAAAGTGCCTCATAATCTGTCCATGTCGGTTTACGAGTAATAGAATTTTGAAAAAGAAAGCAACAGGACTGATACATGCCACATCAAGAAGCAGCAAGCCAACACGTTCTCTTACACATTTCTCTGGATTAAAATCAGACATATGGCACGCCAAAGACGAAATGACTAAGGCCACGCTTTTATGCAGTTAGTATACCAAGGTTATTACGACCACTAACATGTGAAGAACAAAACATGCTAGAGAGAGAGAGAGAGAGAGAGATGGTGAGGAAGGCAGGGAGGTTAACCAGATGCTAGAATCCGGTTTGCTACCTTGCACTGGGGTAGGAAGATAGGGGTTAGAAAAAGGACAGAGAGTGAGTGAGAAAGAAAAGAAAAGAAAGCACGCACACAAAAAAATGCAAGAACAACTGTATAACAAAACAACCTGATCGCCCCCGCACTTACGTAGTATCAAGCTTACATTGTTTTGCTTTTTGGCGGTGACTGTTTTTCACCGGATTGTCACTGTTGTATGTTTGTCGCTTTGTGCAAGACGCGCGTGTTGTATTCGAAATTATTACCGTTTCCGTCGCTTCTATGCGAGAAGAAAGTCAACCACGCGTAGCGCCATACACGAAAGTATTCTTGTTCTTCAACGTGGCATAATATTTCTGTAATTGGTTTATGGAGATTCATATTTGCACAAATACGCCCTTATAGGTCTTTCTCGTGGATGATGTTTTGTTTCCCTTCCTTTTCTCTTCAGGATATAGACTTCACCAAGTTTATCTTCAACGTATTCCTCAAGAGGTACCCGCTGGGCCTTGGTAAGTGATCGTCGGGCTTTCAGTGCACTTTCGATAGCTTTTACAATAAATATTTTCTTGCGTCAAAATTTTAAAGAAAAAGCTGAATTCACAATATTAGGCGGCCCTTAACGGTCGTACACTTCTTTACATTAAGCAAGTATACTCAATATCTTGCCCGTGCTGAGAAAGTGGGCGCGTCGTTTTGTTAATCTGTCGGGCTGAGTTCGCGACATCTCATGTAAATTTTCAGGAGATAGATTTCAGAGATAAGGCCAAAGAAAAAGTACTTTCATTTTCGTATTTTATTTGTGCATCATTCGCATACACCTACAGGTGTATGTGATATCGAGGACAGCGGTCTGCACAACCGTACGCAACCTGTGCACGCCTTCAGATTTCAATCTACGCGGTCAGAACGCGATAACTGAACTTGCTCGTAGCTACCATGTATCGAATGCTTTTGCTTCCGGCATTACACAGCACCTTGCACTTGAACAGTGTACCCCATGAAAACGAGAACGCCAGCTCTTGAAGGTAAAGTAAGAAGCCACCATATGGTGGCAGATGCAATTTGCAATTTACGAAAAAAAATGAATAAATATAGGCGTGGTGACGTGCACACAGCTTATCATGAGAGGAGCCAAAACAGGTCGAGCCTGGCTACGAGGTTGGCCATGCAGGCTTGTTGCTCGATCATCATGGAATGTATGAAGTGTAGCGCAGCAAAAACAAGGACACAAGAAGATACTAAACATTGACAGCGCTTGTGTCTGTGTTTCATAGGTAACTAGATTTCTAGGTAACCGTAAGTTGTACCCATATCTTGAATCTACAACTATGATGGTGTGCTTAATTCTGTTGTTTTAGCCAAGCAACAACTCTTTGCATTAACACTCTTGTAATTATACACTGTATTCATATTCGCCTTGTTGTTCGCAGCTCCTACCATTGTACTTGCCCTTCCTGTGATAATCCCATGAGGAATTGACAGTATGTGAAATGAATGAATGAATGAATCAATTAATTAATTAATGTTCCATGAGTCTGGCTAGTTTTATGAACTTAGCGCGCCACGTCCTTTTCAGCAACAATTTCAGTGCAACTCTTGAGCAGCGTGTTACGTCGAAGTTCTTTGCAAAATAAAGCTGAATACAACACCCCAAGATAAGGCGCCGATATAAAGATAAAAACGCCGCGATCGTGCACTTTGCGACCAATGTTCTCTCTGTTCCTCCTTTATGAAAGCTCTTTGCATTTGTACTAATACATCGAGACAAAATGTCGACATTCGCGGGTGTCGATTTCTGTGATTCGCGATTGAGCTGTATCCACAAACTGTGTTGCTTCGGCGCTCATATGTTTTCTTTCCGTTCGTTCGGGTTTTCAGTCTCCACGGTATAGCTATTATAGGCAAAAGTAGCATGTACAGGTATGCACGGCGTGTAACTCTTTTTATTGCTACGAAGGCACATCAAGTTCTTTTGCTAGCATAGTAAAACTACCAAGAAATGTTTATCGGGTAGAGCGCTGCTGCTTATTGCGCCATTTGCGATGAGGAAAAAAAAAAGCATGCTACCATGATGAAAAAGACACACTCGCACTCGCTTATTACAGTGGTTCCAGCGGTGGTCATTACCTCTCTGTCGCAGAAAGAGGCGTGGACGAGAGGAAACCCTTAATTTCTATTTTTTTATATCAGTTCTGTTTCAAGGTCGAAAGTGAGCGAGCTCGGCACACCCAGGCTGACGACTAACCACATTTCTTTTTCTTTTCTTTTATTCCTTTTTTTTCTTTCTTTTAGGCTACGTCCTCGTCTACGACATGCCCTGGTTGTTCAATGGTGAGTTTTCGGTCCTCATCTCATACGCGACCTTGCCGACATGTACAAGGAGCGCACCAAAGCGCTCACCTTAGCAACCAAATATAAAAACTCAAGAGTCGTTCAGTCATGGCGTATATGCCATGTACGTCAGTACACTTAATCTTACACAAGTGGCTCACTATGGTTTGCCAATCCACTTTTTCTCAGCCGCCTGGAAGATCATCAAGGGCTGGATGATGCCCGAGGCCGCAGCGCGAGTCAAGATGGTCAACAAGGAGGAGATCAAGGATTACATTGACCCCAAGGAGCTCCCAGTCCACATGGGTGGAACGGTGAGTGATTATTGGACCATGGTTTTGGCGACGCTGGGTGATCTGAGTGCACTCTCCCGTTTCTTCGGTCGCGCCGTCTCAAACTTGACATTATTATTGTTCTTGCTGTGAACACATTCTCTTTACGAATTGTCAGTATCTTTCATTTGTATACAGTGTTTTTTAATTTTTATGTTTATTAACTTTTTTCGCGCTGTTGCGATGTACAGGTTTTTGATGCACTTGAAGCACGGGAATTAGAACAAAAAATTGTATTGTGCCTAACGAACCAGCTCAATAGTCAAGCTCTTCATTTCTATATTTCGGAGAGAGAACACTTGATCTCAACGCCTGTGGTCTCGAGTCTTTTTATTGACGCCTACGAGGAATTGCCCCGGTAATTGAGGAGCCGCTTCGCGTTTTCCACTTGTCGTTCGGCTTAAGCTAGTTCCGCCGGCAAGATTGAGATCCGTCATTCCCGCCAGCTGGCAGGACAAGCTTCCCTGTTATAGGCGCTTTATGTAAAGTTTGCTGACATTTTAACGCTCATAATGCTTTATGAAAGGTAAAACAAGTGTAAAATAGACGCCATTTTCCTAACCGTCTGCTGCGCACTGCAACTTCCGCTGGGATTTATCGTGAAGCTTTTGTTTTACCTCCGGCGGGTTTACTTATGCAAAATCTGGACACAGGTATAGCACTCATGACTCACCCGAGATATTATGTCAGTAATTTCCACCGTGTTCTCAAGGATTATGACGCAAACAGTTTCCGGCCCCTCTAATGAAAGGTTATGACGCAGCCACACGATACGCGCACAAGCAAGTATGGATACTCGTCCACACATCGACATTTCTTAGACCTGTATCAGCGCTTATTCGAACTTTACGGCACTAACCAATATATGTACAGTGCTTGCTGCGTTAAGTGCATCTGATGAAGCTTGGTATGTCTCGATGGATAACAACCTTCGATATTTACAACGATAACTGCGTATTTGAGTTCATCCTTTCAATTGTTTCGTAGCCATGTTTAATGAATGCTTAACTCAAGCTTGGTACTAATATACCGCAGCAGGGTCTCAGAGTGGGCAAGCTGGTGATCCACCTAGTAGAAACTCATAACACTGCGAAACAGTCGGCAGACAAAGCCCAGATTCTCGCACTATGAAGAAGAAAAAAAAAAAAAAAAGGACGACGGAAGATACACGTGTCAGTTCCCGTCTACGTTTTGTCTTTTGGCGTTGAGAATTTCGCAAGTTGACTTTTAAGCACTTAATTCTGGGGAGTTGGTATTCCATGCTGATGAAAAATAGCGCGAAAAAAAGGACGAGAAATAAACACGATACGAGCGCAGACTAGCAACTGTAGTTTATTGTCAGAAAAACAAACACATGCCATGACAAAAACACGTCTAAAATGTTAAACATTAACGGCTAAATAATAAATTTCTATCGCATTCTTTGCGGTGCTCAAATTAGACGACGGTTGCTCTTTCAACGAAGCTTTGTGGTCTATTAATCGGTTATTCAAACACCGTCCGGTTTGGCCGATGTGCCACTTCCCGCAGACAGGGGAATGTGATACACTACAACATTTCTACACTCAACCAACCTGTCACGGAGTTTAACATCACAATCACTCCAATTTTGCGTATCGCTTTCAACCTTTCTTACTACTGCTGCGCAGATACAGCCTAGAAGAAGAAGAAGAACGTAAACTTTATTATCAAATCGATAAGATTTGAGTCCGGCGTATTTTAGTGGGTCTGGGCACCCGCCGCGGACGCGGTTCCGAGAGCTTGTCTCGAAGCGGCTTCCTCGGCTCGCTGGACGGCCCAGAGCTGTACTGTCAGGTTCGAGCTGAGCAGTGCGGTCTTCCAACGCGACCGGAGGCTGGCGGTGGAAGAGACGGAGGTGTCGGCGCTGCCCGAATTGTCTGTTATGTCCTGACATTCCCATAACATGTGATAAAATATACATATACAATACAATATACATATACATATACAATATACATATGCAGATACAGCCTAACATTTTTTTTGTTACTTTCACGTGGCACTCCGCTAAGGCAGTGAGCGAAGCTTGGTCAGCTCGCGTGCAAAGCGAAAGAGACGAAAGGGGACGCCGCGGTTCGTTCCGTTGGAAGGCTCGATGATGCGGTATCGAGTAGAACATCTGGAAGTTCTAGGCTGGGGAACACAGCTTATACCGTCCGCCGCCGATAAACACTTGTGTTCAGACGTCTCGAGAGATTCATGAGTGAATCAGAATTGCCCATGCGAATAAATACGGTGGTTCTCATGTATTCTTGCAGGACACTTACGAGTACAGCTACGTCCCAGGAAAGCCGCTCGGAGAGCGAGTCGCTTGTTGAGTGAGGCCCAACAGCGTTCGCCTGTCCCACCGGATGACTACTCCCGGTGGCTCGCCGGATGCCGCGCACCAGATTCGGCAGACACTGAGAGCTTGTTTTCGAGCTGCTCCTCTCGAGGGATTTGACTCCAAAGACCTCCTTGCGGTACTCTGCTGAACAAAAAAAAAAGAGGGTGTGCTATTTTTTGTTGATAAAAACGACGACGAAAACCCAGTGTACAAAAAAGGTTGCCTTAGTGGAAAATGGAGAGCTGCTGAACATTGAATGAATGCTTTTTTTTTCATATTTTCATTTTTTCTAAATTTAGCAATTCCGGCATTACCTGGCGTTTCGTTTGTGGAAAAGCTTATGTATAACTAAATATAAAGATCGCCTGCTTAAATGGCAGGGCGATGCTCCCTTTAAAAAATCTATATTTGGACCGTGTGTACCTTCTACCAAACTGAAGTGCAACCTTTTTTTTTTTTTTTTTTGTACTCAACTTCTTTTCCAATAAGGGTTATTTGCGGTGTCTACTGTCTTTGATGGGATCAGCGACAAGAAATGTCAGTGATCAAGTTTGTCCTTTTGTTCTCTACTTTCCTTACATTTCATGAAATATCTGAACAAGTCACCCTGGAGCACTAGACGTGCTATGCTCAACGCTGTGATATCGAGTGTGGACTACCATCGCAAAAAAAAAAAAAAAAAAAAAACTAGTTCTCTTTTTCCTGCGAGCGTCTGTAACACGCATCTCATACGTACTGATGATTGTTATGTCGTGAATGACGTTTACCACAAAAAACACAACTGATATTAAAAAATATCTTTTTAACGTCCTAAAAGTATGTTTTCTTATTAAAGTAGTAAAAAACGCATTGCTCATAAGTTCTAACAAAGACAGCATGTACAGTCTCGTCAGTTATATTGGGTCCAGGCGACGTCGAATTAAAGTGATTTGTGTGATCTTATTAGAAGCGACATAATTAGTTTACACTTTTCCCCCAATTTGCTGGACTAGCACGTTGTCTAAAAGGCCAAATTTGCACTTCAGTTTTCTTCCGGAAGGAAAATTGTTCAGACATTCCTTCATTAGAGCACTTTTCCTTATCCGCACATTAGTCAAGGACACTGCTGCTTTGCGATTAGGCATTTTAACGGATATGCAAAGGTTCGTCATGCGGAAATAGGCGGCAGTGTGCCTTGCAGTTTTCATGAATTGTGAATGTGTACAAAGACGTATTTTTATACCAGAAAATAAAATCTGTTATTATTGTAGCATACTCGTCTCGATGTCTTGGTTCTTTGTGATGACACAACCGTAGCGTTCGAGACTGGTAAGACACGGCAGTTCACAATCGTGCGCCATTGAGCTGAGCTTTGAAGAGCAAGCAAACTTCCACAGAAGTAAAAGAAGAAGATACAGCACAAATCTATGACAAGACCAATACTTAAGGACGCGCATGAAATAAAACATAGATAATATTGCGACATATATTTATGCAAGACGATGAGCAACGCGAGAACAAGGTGAGAGCAGGAGCCAACGCTTCGACGAGTGAACTTATCTTCTTCAAGGCGACATATGCTCTGCCTCGACACAGTATATATAGGTACGGTTCTTCTAAAGGGGAGAGAGAGTAATGCGGGTGGGCGAGGTAACGAGCGAGGGTGTAGAATTCAAGAGAAATATAATGCGCTACTGATAGTGGGTGGAGGAATTTGAGGCAACGCCGTGTGTCAGCCGGTTGACGTGTCATTGTGGGTTCCTCTTTTCGTGGAAGGGGGCTGGACGATGGGGAGGAAGGGGTATGTGCTCCGCTGGAGGTTAGTGAACTTACCGTGTCTCTGAAAGAGAGAATATTTTGAATTTCAATTGAACTTATTTGCCAAAAGGATACAAAAGTGATGAATACTACATGAGAAGCATCTGGATCCTTAGCGTCCAGCTAGTTTGGATCCATACATAAATAATAACAGAGATTTATATTTATGCAATATCAATTTCAAGAGTGCTGCGTTAATAAATGTAGCGGCAGAAAAATGGTGCTCGTAGAAAAAGAAGAAAATGAAAATAAATAAATAAAAGAACGAAAGGAATGAATGAAAGGAAAGGGAGGTTGGAATATTATTGACAACCCAATATACGAAAAAAAGTAACTAAGCAACTCAATGAGAAATAACTAAGTGCTGTTGCCTATAGTTTGATTTTTTTTTTAATCTATGCCCTATGCTAAACTTCAATCTGTAGGGGTAGCACGGATCGGGCTGCAAACAAACCGATTCGTCATATGAATTCTATCCTGTGTGCAAGCTATTCGGCAACCCAGCAGCAGCACCACCTAGCAGCAGTCACAGTCTGCAAAGTCCGGGATAGTTATCCTGGAGAGCTTCGTTTTATTAAAGGCGTTGAAGCCTCCACCTGCCCTTCGTCAGCGCACACTTCCCCTTGCCTGCAAATTGCTCATCGTTACATCTAACCTGCCGCGCTATAGACAGCCCTTCGCTTCAGTTCGAAACCGCTATGTTGTTCTCATAGACCACCGATCATCTGCTCTCTATGCCTAACTTCTTCCTCTTCATCTCTACTACAATATCCGCTACCCATGTTTGCTCCTCTAATCCATACTGCTGTCTTCCTGTTAGGCATGTGCTTTTCCATTCCAGCGCTCGATGCGTGCGCGGATAGTTGACTATCAACTGTTATAGTGCCCACACTATACGCTCGAGCAATGCCGGATGCGTGCACAGAGTGTTTTCTCTGATTTTACGCTGCCATAAGCATTGACTATTTCACTTTAAAGCAGGAGATCCTGGCACTTAAGCTATAATACACCTACTTCCCTGACGGTTAAAGCCGACGTTTACTTTTACGAACACCGTTACGAACACCACAGCCGCCATATTAAACATGAAAAACCTTTCTCGATGAAGAATCCACGTTTCAATGGATGTGGCAGCTAGAGCACTGCACGGGCTCGAGCTTACCCGAAAGCCCGGGCCGGGCCGGGTAGAGCAGTTTTTTCACGGGCTCGGGCCGGGCTCGGGCACGGCGTGTGCTTTTTGACCCGGGCCCGGGCCGGGCTCGGGTTCTTTGACGCAGGCCCGGGCCGGGCTCGGGCTTTCTGCGAGTTATTCTCGGGCTTCTCAACTCTGAAAAACATGTATTTTTTGGTCTCGGGCCGGGTTCGGGCCGGTTTCGAGCCGGGCTCGGGCCGGGCTTGGGCTTAAGGTAAATGGCTGGCGGGCCGGGCCGGGCGGGTAACGTAGATTCTTTCCGGGCCCGGGCCGGGCCCGGGTCTCACCATAAAAGTTTTGATCGGGCTCGGGCGGGCCGCCCAATGTAAAAACGGGCCCGGGCCCGGGCCGCAAAAATCGGCCCGTGCAGTGCTTTAGTGGCAGCACACAGATAATATGAAATCGCACGCCCGTAACCAAGAGCCCGTAAACACCCACATTAGCGAGAGATCACCCACGTCAAGGCTCCATCAGCTCGCCACCCAAGCAACCCGAGCGTCGAAGCTGCGGCGGTTGACGAACAGGAAGATTCGCAGCGCCAAGGGTAAACAAGCGCATAAACGAAGCGTGGAAAAGCTGACGCCGCGTGACGGGCACGCCGTGTGCACGCCGAGCTCGGCGCTGCGTCGGGGCGTTGTTGCGTGTTGAGCCGGTCGCGGTATAATGGCTTCGCAATCGACGGGTAGGTGTGCAAATACCAGCCCCCACAAGGTTGCGTATCAACTGGACTTGGATTGCACGAGAATGCGGTCGAGCCGGATAGAAGTGCGTGGATATACGCTACAAACACACATGACTGAACGGGAAGGAAGAATTTCCGTTTGACCCAGCGGTCGCCGAAGTCAATTGGAGTCAATTGGCTCCATGGGACAGACTGAGGGCGGTGCGGTGTAACGCAGCGGCGGCCGTCAATGATTGCTCACCGTTGTGCGCGGCGATCACAGGACCGGGCTTGCGCGATGACTTGCTCGTGCAATCAGGAACCGTGTTGTTCGTAACGAAATAGGAGCGACAAGGCGACGACCGAGTTTACTAAGGCAGTAAATAGATAAATGCGAAAAAGAAATACAATTTTCACGTGCAAATCGTCATCCTTCGGCAAAACTTCTTTTAATGCTTTTAATGAGTTAGCATTCTTACCGTTAATCACGCACTTTCCGGGCTATCTATCTATCTATCTATCTATCTATCTATCTATCTATCTATCTATCTATCTATCTATCTATCTATCTATCTATCTATCTATCTATCTATCTATCTATCTATCTATCTATCTATCTATCTATCTATCTATCTATCTATCTATGTTGGTCTCTATGTATCTATAAATACATGATGTTCCTAACCGTTTTCCCAACTACCCAGGTCACTCGGTGGTCAGTGGTCGAATGGGTAGCGCGTTGGGGTTCTGTGCAGAGGTAAGACGGGTTTGAAATCAACCATCGGACCGACTTGGGTCACTGAGCCTGTGGCAATGTATACATACCTGCCGCTCTTCAAAGAACCTCATTCACGCCGAGGTGGGTCGCTGTGGATGTGGAAGTGGGTGGGTACCGCTGTTCGAAGGAACTCTTTGAGACGGATTGGAGTACTGGGCATGTCACTACTGCGTAAGAACACGATGCTTTGTCGACCTTCTCAGTCGAGATGGCGGGAAATCGAACAAGAAATAGTATCTACACGAGTTGCAGATTATGAACGAGGTGCTCCTATATATATTTGATTGCTTATAAAAAAGCGCATGTTGGAATCAATGTAAAGTGAATCTTTAGAGAAGTGGTCAGCTAAACGCATTGCATGCAACTAAAGGCGATGCGTACAATTCTGTTTATTTTCATCCAATGCAGCGGGTAATGTCATGCATTGTTCGTGCTTTTGCTCTACACCGTTCACAAGCTATGCCGAACTAAGTTTGCAAACCCCAAATAAGGTGGATGGCCACAGTGCGAGACGTCGACGCAACGATGTCACGGGTACGAGGGCGATGTACGATGCTTGTCGAAGGAAGAATGCATGGTGATGAGACGCGTGCGCATGCAAAGTAGGAGGCATGTCTAAATATATTTCTATATGCACTCCTTCTGTCAGAAGGGAGCGTAACCGTTTTGAAGGACTGGCCAAGAATATAAGCGCGAGGGTATAAAAGCGCAAAGCGCAAGTATGAGAAAATTTTGAAAATCAAAGTGATTGAATATCATGCGCTATTCCATTAAGAGGTACGCATGAGCCGACATTACGTCTACGTTTTATGTCGTGATGCATTCTCTCATTACGTATAACTGGCACTGCTTTCATTAGCACTGATTTGGTGGCCAAAATATCCTGCTATAAAGCCGGAACATCTGGTGGCACATATTCAGGTAACCAAAAAATAAAAAATAAATAAATGGGTACCCCAATTACAACAAAATAAAAGAAGCCGTTCAATTTCGTCCACCTTCTACTTAGAGATACCTCCTAGCCGACGCCATATGTACAGGTTTGATGTCGTGAGTCATCGTCCCTTGATTACGCAGAACGCATGTGCGCTCACTGCCACTACTTTGTCAAAATTCAGCGCTATGTAAGTTGTCCATTCGGGGAGAAACGCTACTTATGTACTTCTTACACCGTTACACCGAACTCCAGGAGGGTAAGACAAAAAAAGCTATACTTAAAAATAATATTATTTTTACGTGGAAATGGACAAACAAGGCGTTGACACGAGTCGCTAGAGCAGGTCTCTGGTGACGAAATGAGCTTCTCTGGCAGACGTTAGTGCCAAATCGTCTGCCTGAATGAGCCAGGCGGTTTGGCTGGTTTGGCTCGGAATGACTCAACCACCGTCGCGAGGTAGCTTGACCTATTAGGCAAAGTGCGTATAAACGCGGTCGGGCCGTCCGTTATGCTGCGTTTATCCAGTTGCGAAAAACCAGAAGCTGTCTGCAGGTTCTGTTTTCCTGCCTCTATTACTGTCGTCGTTGCTACATTGCGTGGCGTGAAAAGAGTTGCTCGAAACGCAGTCGGCTGCGTCACTACGCTCTCAGCGAACATCCTGTTCCCGAGCCCCGTGGCTCTTACCTGTTACTGCGTCCGGGGTTATAGAGGATTCCAACACCCGCGATCAGGAGCACATTTTTCTAGGTGCTTACGCTTGCTCCTGCTTAGTCGATAGAGGGGCAAATAAACAGTGATCAAGATGACAGATTGGCATACTGTTGTGGTTCTCTTTCACACAGTGAGTGATCCACAGAGCCCAAGCAATTAGGCTTCCTCGGGGGCGTGGAGAACTTCAGCAGCGCTGTAGAGCTGTCGCGTTCCAAGGTCAACTATACAGGGTGGTCATTTTTAAGTTTTACGGAATGTTTACAAATCGCCTGTGGCAGATAACATAATTCTAGTCCTTGAGCTGGATTATTCAGAGAGTGGACGTTACTTGCACGTGAAATTAAAACACGTTTGCAAATAATTACCAAAATTCAGTAATTGTCTTCTTAATTAATTACTTTACCATACATACTGCAATTTACGAACTGTAGCCGGTGAGTTTGCAAGGCGTACCCAATTGGAATGAATATCCAGAATGAGACCATTGTAAATGCACCGTGGTTCCACTTACTTCTTTAACAAAACGTTCTTTTATGCATTGGAGCACAAAAATAACTGGAGCGCCCATGTATTTTGTCCCACATTTCTGTAAATAATATCTCGAAACTGGTGTCATCCTGAAAATTCATTTCAGGTGGATACCTCTTGCAAACTCGCCGGCTACAATTTTAAATTGCAATGTGCCGTAGCGTAATTAATTAGGAAGTTAATTCGTTAATTTTCGGTAATAGAATATGCGTTTTGATTTCTTGTGCTAGTGATGTCCGCCTATTTGAATGATCCGGCTCAAGCACTATAATTACCCGATTTCTTCCACAGGCAATTTTTTTTAATTTCATAAAACTTAAAAATGATCACCCCTTATAGCGAACTATCCGGGGCTTTATCTTTGTGTTCGTTCATTCGTTCGTTCGTTCTTTTGTTTGTTTGTTTGTTTGTTTGTTTGTTTGTTTGTTTGTTTGTTTGTTTATTTGTTTGTCACAGCAATAGTTGTCATAAGAAACACCCTTATACTCGAAACTTGTTTTATCACCATTTTCGTGCATGATGATCGTTCAAAAACAATACCAACATTTTTTTTCCTCGCCATTTTACGCGTTCCTTGTTTTGTTTCATTTTGCTTCGCTTTCGCAGTCACCATAATCACGGAAAAAGCGTCTAGCTTTGGCGAGGTTGCACCGAAGGCCCAACGTGCACGTTTCCGCCTCATTGACCTCAACCAATGACCTATGCATATGTTAGCTTCTATGGCAAGCTGGCGTCCCCGCCTTAAGCTCCCAGGGTATGTTTTAAGAGAAAAAATTGATTTGTGGGTTTTACGTGCCAAAACCACGATCTGATTATCAGGCACGCCGTAGTGGGGGAAATTTCGACCACCTGGGGTTCCTTAACGTGCACCTAAATCTAAGTACACGGGTGTTTTCGCATTTCGCCCCCATCGAACGTATGTTTTAAGAGCTTGTGTGCATGTGCAGCACTATACGTTAAGCACTATAGTTTCACGTAGTTTCTCTTGATATACATGCCGCCTGCATGGCTTTCCAGACGTAGCAGGAAATTGGAAGCTCGGTGAATGGCATTGGGAGTTTACCTATGCCATTTAGAAAGGAAGGGACCTTCGAGGCCGCTGCTAAAGTGCGCGAGAGCTGATGGCGGAGAGATTGAACGCAGCTGAGAGGACGTCCCCGGAGGGCTAACGAAACGTGTGTGAGCTGGCGCACGTGCTAACGTCCAGGAAAGAGAAGGCGCACGCGCACGCGGCTTCGGCAGATCGGACAGCGAACGGTGTTGTTGTCGTACCGCTCTTTCAAGGCTTGTTGTGGACACACTCGACCGAAGGGGCAGGTGCCGCGTTGGTTGATGCTCGTTACCAGTGTGTCTTCGAGCGCTGTCAGCACAGCCATGCCTTACATGTTGGACAACGACGCTTTCGGGGACCGAGAGTACTGGGACCGTGTGACCATGGAAAATATTCAGGAGTTGCGTCTGCGTTTGCAGCAATGGCCGGAAAGACACGGTGAGAGCAGCCGATGGTGTCATGTATCGATAAAACTGGTTGCCGAAGGAAATGTTTTCGACGCCTTAAATCCAGAAACGTGCAACTGTTATCGGCTACGGATTAAGGTACCAATAATACGAGTTCCCAGTCAACGCGCGAGTTTTCTTATCACGCTGCCGTTATATGATTACGTCAGCTTAAATAAATTTAAATAATCGCTCTACCATGTTCATAGCATTCGAAAACGAGCTCATTTCTTAGGAGGCAGTCTTGTAGCGCAATATGCTGTAGATTTCTTCCTGTGTGGTACGCCCCGCGGTTCTGCGTGGAGTGAGTGCTGGTGAAGGGTTTTTACCTCGTAACAGTGCTAATGGAATTAGTAATTTCCATCGGGAAGGCGAACAATAATATATACTGAAGGTTTAAGCAAATTGACATGTAAATGCCTAGTTGCGATCATATGCCTCTATGTCTGCACCCGCACGTATTAAAAGGAAAGAAAGAAAGCAGTATGCATTGTCATCATTCTATATGTCATACCCTATTACTCGTACGGAAAGGATTCTGAATTCATACTGCGTTGCTATCATTTTCCCTCAAATATACAAAAAGCAAGTCGAATTGTGAGAGCGTGCACGTAGCCTTGTCAGCGTGGCTAGCGAGATGACAGTGTTCCAATCTCGTTCCTGAGAATCTATGCGCCATGTTGCAAGCTTAGTTTTTATAACAATATAATCAAACCGTCGTATCACGCTATGCCTTCCACGCTATGAATGCAATTAACTTTTCGCTTTTAACTTTTGCCTGTCAGCCGCCGCGGTGGCTCAGTTAGCTAAGGCGTTGCGCTGCTGAGCACGAGGTCGCGGGATCGAATCCCGGCCGCAGCAGCCGCATTTCGATGGAGGCGAAATGCAAAAACGCCCGTGTGCTTGCTTGCGTTGTAGAGCACGTTAAAGAAACCCAGGTGGTCAAAATAAATCCGGAGCCCTCCGCTACAGCGTGCCTCATAATCAGAACTGGATGCAAAACGCCAGAAAGCAGATGAAGAAAACTTTTGCCTGTCATCACAGAGAGAGGGCTATACAGAAAGTTGTTCTTGCCAAAAGGCAAACGTAGATTAACCACAAGACAAAAGCAGATATATTCTCAAGTTTACAGCAGAGAATAACCATTTGCATTTCCTGAGGATATATAGCAGTGATCATATATAGGAAAAGAAGGAGATGGTTTTTTGAAGTCATGTTACCTGCGCAATCGCTTTCAACAGCAATAAAAAAGTGACGGTACAATCAATAAATACATGTAAGTGGGATTTTTTCATCTGAAAACTTATCTTTAAACTCAAGTAAATCTTAACTGATGTAACAATGAACGGAGTAACACTGCAGATCACGCTGTCACTTATTCACTGTCGAGAAAGCAGCAATAGTTCCAAATTAGGTCACCAGTCGCAAACATCGGTGGATTATTATCGCGCTAGTTAGACAGATATAGGAAGGTACGAGAGCGAGTTATGAAAAATGTAATTATAACCGAAAAACGTATAAGCAACACTTACGTCAAGTATTTTCTCCAGCTGCTACGCTATAAAATTATGCTAAAAGTGCCAGGTATTGTACTCAGCTCAGTGTGCTGTAGGAGTAGCTATTAGCGTGGAGGGCAATTCCAGACATGCATGATTGCGTTTGACAGACACTTCGATGCACGACTGAGGTAGTAAATAAATGGCGCACATGCAAATATGTCAGGTAGATAAAGAAGGCACCGACCATAGGAACGTCTGTACAAAAGTGCGCGTTTCATTGCGCCTCTTTTTACTGGTTTCTGACAAACAAGCCAACTTAGTCCAGTAAACAAATAGACCAAGTTGCGCATAAGAACATGACTGCCTCCAGTTCTCATGGTCTGTTGAGGTTAAACTTATATAGGTGTTGAGGTAGTTACATCTCTGACAGAAAGATAGAGGCTTATAGTGTCACGGTAATGGTATTCATTTGCTTCTATGAGACGGAGATAGTGTCACCTTTCAGAAAATATAAAAACTACGAAACCTGTGAACTCTGGTTCACTTTAACTTGCAATGCTTATTCGTTTAAACGCCTCCGTCAGTGGGCCTCTTTGATTATCTGTCTATGACAGTTCCGGATTGTCCGAGATTCTGCACAGGCAACGCTCATTGGCTGAAAGCACTGCCTCGAGCTGTCCGGGACTGTCAGGGACTGTCAGGGATGGATAATCGAAGAGGCCCAGTGAATACAGCTGAAAAATTGAGTGCGAATATCTGTAAAGACGCCGCTCTTTCGATCCTTTGGTTTCTGGACTGTGTTCACCCAACATGCACTTGTACCGCATGCTTAGCGTCTTCGAAACTGAAACAACTGCTAGCTGTTGAATGACGTACTAGACATGTATTACCGCATTGCCCTGATAGTAAGGCATAGCTAAAGACAACCACAGTGGTGCCGTATATTGACATTGCGCCCAATCATAAGATGTTAGCAAAACCTTATTTTGTACCGATTATTCTTGCCACCAAAATAGTGACAGATATCCCTGTGACGATAGGGTATTGACGAAGAATTTACGTCAACATGTATTTGGAACAAAGTCGCACACTGAAAGTTGTATCTACGTTCCATTGAAGTGGAATTAGATGGCAAAAAAAGAAAAAAAAACCTGGAAAGGCAGACAATATAATAAAATTAAATCGTCGTCTGCAGGTGTACAAGCCGGGCAGAAGGCAGGCAAACTGGACAGACATTCGGCACATCGCATACCCTCTATATCCAAGTGAACGCTGTGTGGGTTACACAATCACAATACATACAATCGCAAAAAAAAAAGCAATCAATGCACTACAGTTTCACAGACAACCAGTCACTCCAGACGTCTTTAGGCAGCTTCGGCTCGGCTCATGTCCAACCGGGCAGTGCTACAAACCCTGGCCGGACCCTTTCAACTAAGCTGCAATGTGGCGTCACCTTTCTCTGTGTGGAGCCGCAGCCCGGGAGCCGCAGCTGGTCGAATCACCAAAACACCGGCCCTGATGCCCCAGTAATTGCATGCCCGGTCCCATAACGACACTCAAAGCCCCAACCTGCCTCTTTGTCACTTTATATATGGGTTCGCAGATACCCCAGCTCAGTACTTTTATAAAAACAAAAATTGCCTCGACCTGCTTGCAGCGGAATGCCGCGAATGAAATTAGCTCAGTTCTCAGCTTACTTTTGTTCGTTGTTGAAAAGACATTGTCTGGCCAGGCACTAGTGCCTGTCGCTTCATAAAATCAGGCATGAAGTTGGGTGGCAGATGGCAGCACGAGGCCCCCAGCTCGAAAGCTCTGTCCAGGCATAGAACAATGCGTCCTCGAGTTCCACCCAAATTCCAAGTTTGGAAGGATTTAGATGGTTTAAACTTCGTCGAACTCGCAAATTTCCGCAGCCTTCATTTAACATCGTAACATGACACGCATATTCGAGAGAAGTTTTCCGTGACAACAATGGCAGCACGTTGGCGAAGAATGTCGGAAGAAATTTTCGTACGAAGGCAGTAAAAATAGAGGAGAATGAGGCAAAAGTGCCTGATAATTTTTTATATTGTGTAATCGCTCGAACGGATTCAGTATTTTTCTAGCTTACGTCAAAGTATATTTCTTTTCTAAAGATACGTTATTTTAGACCATTTGAAGAACTTTTCTGCTCTACAATTTTGCCATAACACAGTGAGGTGCAGTGATGTGGCAATTTGCGGTACTGAACATCGTACATGTTTGTGGAGAGAATTGTGCATCTTCTGCGTCTCTTTCAACGACGCATTTGCCAGAGTCCGACGTCCTGTTGGAACACTCCGCGTGAGACGAAATTAAATAAACGTACGCGTACGTCTCTCTTTAGCTTCTAACGGAGCACCATTAATTATTGACGCTGTGTTTCTACACATCACTAATTATCCAGTGCGGATTAACGGAAGTTCATTGACAAACGTGTAATAAATCCCTTGATCTTCAATACATCCAGAGACCGTCAATAAACGCTGGACGAAGTGGTTTTCGAATGCTAATTCTGCGCACCTTTCCCGAACAGAATAGGTAAACACTTGAAGCCGAGAAAAAAAAAAAGCTATTGATGCCTGCACCCAAAAGTAAAGACAAGCATGACATGTTTCTTTGACTCGAACGTCAGCCTTGTGAATTTTACGTCTATGCTTCAAAACCCTAGATATTTTAGAACAGTTTCCTGGGCTACATTTTATGTTTTTACCTTTAGGCTTATGTGACGCTAGCCACGAGTAACTACGGAAGCTAAATAAGCTTCTTCAAAATTTTTATATAGCTTGCTTCAAATACTTGCTTTATAGGCCCACAAATTTTAAACAGCCACATGTGTTACCGCACCCCGTTCTTTCTGTCGGCGTTTTTAGCATTTGTAGATGCATTCGATGAAACCTTGCCTTCGTTCAGTGCATTAGCGAAATGTAGCCAGCCCGTTTTCTTGATAGCTTAAGGGCGGCCTGTGCTATACACTCGGCATATTGCCATATTTTTCAAAGGCATTTCACAAGCGCTCTTCACAATTTCCCAAGCGGTCGCTTCCTGCGAGGATATTATTCAGCCATATTGCTGAAATGGCTTCTGTGGAATTTACCTACACGTTATTTTGCCATTCCAAAATAAAGGGCATTGTCGGACACTGAAGCTGAAAGTATCAGAAAAATATTCTTTACTAAACTTCTTCCTTCAAACGCACGCTTTAGTTCAGCACGAAGGTCCTTCCGTATAGGATCACATAAGATTGTCGAATTATTCACTTTATTATTGGGAAAATATTGATACGAAACAGCCACCAGAGTGTGGCTGCACTGAAGAGGAGGAAGACGACGTGTTCCCGCTTGATATAGCGTCGCCATCTTGGCCTCCATTGACTTCCATGTAAATAAATTGTAAATAGCATTGGGCATCAGCTACACGCAACAATATTAAAGGTGGGTTACAGCCTTAAAACTTCACGCATAACTTTCTGTTACAACGAAATACTTGACTTTATAACTGGACACAGTGCTCAGAGATAAAGATGGGAAACTGAGATGCTAGTCGGAAAAGCGTCCCCACACTGGGAAAGAGTAGTCAGGGAAAAAAGCTATCTGGGCCATTATAACGTTGCAATGCTCTCCGCTTGATTCTATGGCACTCTTATCAGCCACGGTTCATTGCCAACTGATCCTATTGATAACGTTGGCGGAGTGTCGCTCTGATCAACGACTAAGCGCGAAAAGCACGAAAAAGACAGGCATCGGAAAAGGCATCGCTACAAAATCCCGGCCGTATTATGTAAGGACCCTTTTCCTTCGGTTCTATTCATTTCTTGTCACCCGTGGCAGCAAATGGCCGATACCGTCAATAGCGGTTTCGTGCAAACTAATTATCAAGGGTAAAAATAATGAAAAATAAAAATAATTCTTATGTAATACGTCCCCAGGCTAAGGGGCTTATGGTGCCCTCATATTTCATACGCTGAGACCACAAAATACATCATGGCTTATAAAACTAAGCACGTGGTAAACAAGGCACAAGCCAACGCAAAGCTCTTTGCTGGTTTGTTTGTTTGTTTGTTTGTTTGTTTGTTTGTTTGTTTGTTTGTTTGTTTGTTTGTTTGTTTGTTTGTTTGTTTGTTTGTTTGTTTGTTTGTTTTTATGTGTGACAATCTTGTAGAACATAATAAGATTGCTTCTTGGCTTTTTTTTTTTTTTTTTTTGCTTTTTTGAGGACGGAGTTGATTTTTTGCCTTTGGATTCCTTTCATCTCCATCACAGGAGCAATAGCCATACCCATGAGTTCATGTAAACAAAAATAACTTCGTGTTGCGCAGTGTCATCGGACACCAACAAAATGCCCAAGAAGGAATGCCCATTACTACGCTGTGATAAATGCCCACAGCCCTTTCCCCTAGAGTGTAAACTTACATTCCACCGCAGCGCCGCACATTATTGTGAACTACGGAGTGTCTCAACAAAGCTGACAGCATTCGGGAATACTTGCACTTTAGACAGGTTTTTCGTGGTGCTTTCAAGTAATTTCTGTCACCAAATGTCTTCAAACCTCTGGTGACAAGAGCTTGTGGTACGTAGTAATAATGTGCGTATTGCGACACACACAACGTACAGTTGTCTCCGAGTAGGTTCTATGGTTTGAAAGTATGTAGTATCCGGAAGTGCTTTGATGATTAATTCAGTCCGAGTCGGCACGTTGAAAACGTGCGTCTTATTTACTATCGAACTTCACATCCCCAGTTGCCAAATATGAAGCGCCTGCTAACGGCCATATTGCTGCTCATTACTTTAATAACAACTACCAGTTTGTGTGCTGTTATATCTAGGAATAATATTGTTACGCGAACGAAGGATTAAGCACTGGATACTATTCACAATGTATATTTACAAAATACAACTGCAGTGCTGGCCAGTTCAGCCGACAGCTCGAGAGCAAGGAGCATGCAGTTCGCCTTCTTCGTCGGGGCGCCCACGCGCATCGTCCACAAGAAACACGCAATATGCATGTATCATTATCCCCGGCGGCAGAAGCACCGTCCCGGTGCGTCTAAATATCGGCGGTAACAGGAGAGTAATACGGTTTGAGGCATGCGACATGCACAACGTCAGTGGAAGTCGGGGCAGATGAGGCACAGGTACTGACTGGGGCGATTTCATAAGTAACTGGAGTCTTGGCACGCGGCACTCGATATGGTCCTGTGTACCGAGACAATATGCATTTCTGCCTAAATATTTTTAATTCGATTTATACATACTGCCAATTTGATACCGGAATTTCACAAGGGCACAAACGATATTGAACATGATAAAATAAAATCAATAAAAGTCGTGCTCTACATTCTATAGTGGTACAAGTGTAGATACAGGGCGTTTCAGCGAACACGTTCAAAATTTTTTAAAGGTTGCCTGTGGCAGATGGCACAATTCTATAGTTCATGACCTGGTCTTCGAAGAGGCGGACATTACTTGCAAAAAATGAAATGCATAATCGACTAATTAATAAATATTCACTAATTAAGTTTTTCATTCATTATCTTATGGCCCATATTGCAATTTACAAATTCTAGCCGTGGAGTTCGCAAGGCGGACCCACTTGGAACGAATTCTCAGGATGACACCAGTTTCGAGATATTAATTCCCGAACTTTGCGGAGAAATGCATTGGCGTTCCAGTTACTTTTGTGCTTCAATGCATAAAACGAAGTTTTGTTAAGAAACTGCGAGCTTGCGCTGACCTAAGGTAATTAGTTAAAAACCAAATTAGTGAATGTTTGTTAATTCGTCAATTATGTATTTCCATTTTTTTGTGCGTGTAATGTCCTCCTCTTCGAGTAGACCAGCTAATGAATTAGAATTGCGCTATCTGCCACAGACAACTTTTAAAATTTTTTTTAAGTGTTCGCTGAAACCCACGGTATAGTACAAGTCAGTGTAAACGCAGTACTAGTTTAGCAAATACGTGGTAGCAGGACAATATACTTTACAAGGCAGTACTTGGTGGCCAACAAACTTATGAGCTAGTGCACAATGAAACACTTTGAATGCCAAATTTAATACATTCTGCTTGAACACTTCCGAGTTGATAAACGCACGCAGTACAAGCGAAAGAAAAAAGAAGTATTTCTTTAAAAAACTTAATTCTGGGGTGTCATGTGATAAAACCACGTTCTGATTATGAGGCCCGTCGTAGGTGGGGAAATCCAGATTCATTTAGACCACCTCAATTTCTTTAACGTGCCCCTAAACCTAAGTGCACGGACCGTTCTTGCATTGCGCTCGCACCGAAATGCAGCCGCCACATGCAGGATCTAACCCCGCGACATCGAGCTCAGCAGCGCTACACGATAACCACTGGGCTACCGCTACGGGTGGAGCATGTATTTAACAGATACACGTTGACGGTGTATGTTTCATATTTCACGGTATATATAGATGGTCTCCTCTAGAGAAACAGGCTAATTCCCCTTCATCTGCGAGCTTGCGCTGACCTTGTCCTCGAGGAAAAACCGCCGAGGTGAGGCGAACGAGAGCCGCTTCCTCGTGGAACGCCGCGCGACGTGGCGCACGAGGCAACGCGGCCCTTTGACGTCATTCGAGTGAGTTTAATCCTTGGAACTCGCCAACCAGCGGCACCGGCGGTGCAACTCTGCCAGCTTGGCATTCTAAGGCGAACCCTGTCTCATGGCAAGCGCGCTGCTAATTTTTCCCAGCCGTCTCTCTTTTTTTTTTTTTTTTCCCTCTGCAGTTGCGTGCATGTTTTCAGACTACTTATGAAGTGCACACGACTGCACATCACGCACAATAAGAACTTTCTTGAGTTCCTTTATTTTTTTTTTCTTAAGCCGCTACGACTATGCAGCGTTGTGCAAGCTATATTGTTTGTTTGTTGTTCTCGAACCTAAATCTAGAAAAATAGGAAGGTGCTACAAAGGAAGTGTTTTGTAACAGGGGCCGAGCGTATACCAGTGCAGTATATTTCTCGGATGGCATTCAGTTCCGGTGAAACTTGGTGAGGACAGCTACCCTATTTTACACGGATGTTTAAACGGAAGGTTTATTATTAATACCTGCACACTAGAGTTCTTTTTTCTTTCTCATTTCTTTTTCGAGCAATTGTTTGTCAAATGCGCAATAGAGGCTCCTACTGTCCAAGACAACAAAACGCCTTTCCAGGGCGTTGGTCCCGGATACATTTCAGTAGTAGCTTCGTGCAACAATCAGGTGGATGACAATTTTTCCCTTTCATGATACTGCGCGATTCCGCAGAGCTGATTTGCCAAATTTTACTGATAAATAATGGTATTAGTGATTAGAGTATTAGTGAAACACTGACGTTCGCCACCGTTGTAATGCTTGGTAAGCAAAAATTCTCATCTCAGCTCGAGTCCTCTAATTTTAATCATCTGAGATAGTCGCCACAGAAACACGCGACGAGAGACATAAAGAGCCCAGAAAAGTGTAGCTAAGTCACTACACCCTATGCTGAAACCTCTTTGGTGGGGAGAGGCGTCATCACCATGAACTCTGGCACTGCGACCGTGCCTCTGGAAAGAAAGGCTTATTACATGGATTCGTCTAATCTTCGTGCTTGCCTCTTTAAATGCTCTTATGGTTTTACTTACCAACCTTTAACAGTCCGGATTGACCTGAATTTCTAAGCAATCATATATTTCATAAATGCAGCACGGCAATAACGCTCTGCGCACACGCATAATCATCGCTAATTGTCACACTAATGACGCAATATTTTGTCCTACGTGATCAACTTGCAAAGTTGCAAAGTCCGTTGAAGCCAGAAGGACGAAGTTTAGGCAAATAAATGTCCATTCCCACAGTTCCCATGCCGGCTGGACCACGCTGCTGGTGATTCCCGCAAACACTAGCGCCGCAGTTCCCTCTAGTGATTTTTTAGGAAACACCGTATGGCTTAGATTGGTGACCGCAGTTTCCACTATGTATTCATGCATCGTCATGAAAAAAGACTTGCGTTGATCTTCGCCGACTGCTGACTAGACAAGTACTCTTGGTGAATCCAACAGCATATATATTCAAGCAGCGATGTAAGAAAGATTAAAATTATTTAAATCCTGGGGTTTTACGTGTCAAAATGACGATGTGATTAGGAGGCAGGACGTAGTGGTGGGACTCGTGTTAATTTTTGACCGCCTGGGGTTCTTTAGTGTGTACCCAAATCCAAGTATACGAGCGTTTTGTTTGCATCCCGCCCCCGTCGAAATACGGCCGCCCCGACTGAGATCGAGAACGCGACCTCGTGTTCAGCAGCGCAACACCAAATCCACTAAGGTATACCGGGCCGGCCAACGCAGGGAAGTAGCACGCTGGACATATTCCGACTGTGCTGCATGAATGCTGATCAGATCCTGCGGCCATGCGGAAATGCTTATATAGCCGATGCCGCTGACTACGTCAAGAATCATACAAGGGAGCACGTGCTGCCTTCATGGACAGCACCAACGCGCGCATTACCGTAACTGCGCATGGAAATCTCAATCCCAATGATCGTGCGAGTCAAACGTCGCGATGAGACTGATCATTTAAAATTTTATCTGCGATCATGGATGATGTCTATATATGTAACTAGTTGGGCTAGTTCTTTTGCAAACATAGCTTTGAACGAGCAGTGGCCCTGCCTCTACTTTCTATCGCTTTCTTTCTTTCCTTGCTGGTGTATCATGTTTAGTGCCACAGTGGCGAAATCTGAAGCCCGATACACCACTCTCTTTCAGCTCGATTGAAATATGTGGTAACTGATCCAGTCAAAACAAAAGCTGCTTGACGTTTCGGGTTTCCTACGTAGCTCTTGTTGATATTTGACACGCAATCTGAAGCCGAGTTCACAACCACCGTGCAGCCATGGTGCTGCACGGGAAGCACACGCGCGCAAAATTGCGCGCATTGAGCGGTAACCACATGGAACTCCTTTCCGACGTATTTTCGGCACCTGTGACGAGAGTTTTGTACGGAATCGGAAAAGTCGACAAGTTTTCGTTCTGACTTGGTCAGTCACCCAATTTTTCAGCCACATGTATATTGCAGTGTTACGTGACCAGATAGTGTATTCCCTTCAAGCTCACCCTATTTCACCTTCTACCTGTCCCTTCTCCTCTCCGAACCAACGCTTACAGAGCTGTGCTACCCGGATGAACTGCTGCGTGTGATGGAGGACGACGACTACTGCCGCAACATCGTGTGTCAGGTGCGCCTGAACATGCCGAATGCACACAAGTTCGTGGCTGACATGCTTCGCTGGAGGCGCGCCATGAAGCTGCACGGTGAGCGCGCGCGCGCAAAAGAGCGTACATTGAGCGCTGACCACGTGATACGCATTTTCGCCGTAATTTCGGCGCCTATCGCCCGCTTCCATGGCGTCTTAGCGATCGTCCATTTCACGCTGAGCCATGACGCCGCTATAGTGGCCGATCGAAAGCCATTGCGCGTTATTGCGGAGTCATACGAAAGCATTGCGGCATGGAATTTCTTACGATGCCGCCTAGAAAGATATCACACATTCAATGGGTATATTAGTTCTCTTAAACACCGTTTTCTATGGATTTAAGAAGGTGAGTTAAAGACACGAGAAAGCACCCTTAAGGGTGCAATTTTCCTCAATGTGTATGGAGAGCTGAAATTGTCTTGAACGTGGATCGGTCTAAAGCACGGCTTTAATTAGCTGCGCAAGAAAAGCGAAGACCTAATTACGAAGGTCATTATTTTCCCATAATACATCTTGCACTGATGTTCACTCACGTATAGTACGGAAAGTAAACGAAGAAAATGGCGATTGAAACCGTCGTACGATGAGGGACGACGTAGTCTTCTCTCGAACTTTAGCGACACACGGATACAGTTCGCTTTAGATATAATTATGCACATTAGCGTCTGAAGAGCTTGCGTCTCATTAGACGGAAGAGAGGTCGCCAGGCACATCTTCGAGGCGTTTTCTGGCTATCTGAAAAATATGTCAATCTGAAGCTCCAAACTTTCATCGCTTTCATGCTTTCAACAGCACTGCATCGCTACTCGTCCTCCAGTGCGACTTTTTTGAAACTCTACATCTCCCAGTAAGCACTTTGACGTGCACAAAACACTAGCGGGGTTATAAACGTAGCGAATTGGACGCTCTGACGCCAGGCGGCGACATGACAAAAATACGCATACGATCCTCGTGGTTGCCACTTTATCAATCTAGCAGTCTCATGGCTTCCGGAACATGCGTCCTGAGCAAAATACTTTGTGAAGCCCCTTTTATTCCTCAAGGAATGACTTTTGTGTGAGTTCATTTCTGATTCCCATCCCGCCGCAGATATGAATGTTTAGAAGTTTATATTTATTATATGACAACTGCACGCGATGCAATTCGCAACTAGACGCCAGGGAAACTAAGGAGCTTGTTGAAAGAACTGCTTTGAATTATAAGGAGCATCGCGGGGCATCGACACTACTGAAACAAGATATACAGCACGTTACCTAAGGTGACCAGACGTCCCAATTTAGGCGAAGCACTTCGCGCTTTCATCGCCGTGGTCTCACTGTCCCATTGCTTACGTGTAGGACAGTGTTTCGTCTCGCCTAGGCCTCTCTGGACTCAGAGTGGTCCCGAAATGCCTGCCCTGTGGTGCCGAATCGGCTGTTCACATTTTCGTGTGTGGTCGTGCCACCTTCAAAAAGACTTGAGAGGCAGGCGGAAAGGTGTAACTCTGCCGTAAGTTAGGCAGCACAACCTCTAGTGCGATCTCGTAACGGTTCAGGACCATTCACTTGCCCTCGGCTGATTGGTTAGAGACAGAGTGAGAGAGGAAATCCACGGAGGTTAACCAGAGGCGAGTTTCCGGTTTGCTACCCTGCACCGGGGTGGGGATATAGGGGTTGGAAAGTGGACAATGAGAGAGAGAAAAAAAAGATTTAAAAAAGATTTGCGATTTTGCTTACGAGAGCGCGATTCTGATCAATCCCACAAGTACAAGCGAAAAGTTATCTGTCCTAAAAGGATCACACCTTTCTCGAAACACATGACCACTTACAACTCGTAGGTCCTCTAGCTCCAGCTACAATGGGCATCTCAGTGTTGGCCAACGAGCCGTATACCGAATCCAAAGCGCACTGACCACACCGTCTTGCTTATCGCGCATGGGGTGTTGAAAGCACGTGCAATAATACCGAAAGGCAAGTGCAAGAAAGAGAGACAGAAGAAAGGGGAAAGGCAGGGAGTTTAACCAGATGGGAAGATCCGGTTTGCTACCCTACGCTGGGGAGAGAGGGGAGGGGGAGGTAAAGTGACAGGAAAGTAGAGATAGAGAAAGAAAGGAGCACAGATACGCAATCACAATCGGTCACAGGTCGCACAGCACAGTAGCACTTGCAGCACTATGAACATCTGTCCGGGCTACAGCCGCTTGTCTAAGTCTGTTGCCGTTATAAACTGGCGCAGTGCCCTCGTCGCCCTCCGCTGCGATGGCTCGTGATCTCGGCATTCTAAAATAAGTTCCTCTGTTAGAGGTCTATGTTCAAAACGCGCTATCGCGTGTACGAGCGATCGTCTCTGTAAATTGTAGCGAGGACAGTCACAGAGAAGGTGCTGAAGAGTCAATTTACTGAACAGCTCGGTAAGGAGCGTAAACAAAACTTGGAAATTTAAAAAAAATTAATCTTTCCATTTTAATCTATATACGAACACCTCCCCCTGTCCCGCTTTGACACCCGAGGAATCTGGTCACATCAACGTTACCAGATGCACGTACAATGTTTTGTTAGTTGAAGGGGAAAAGTGGGGTACCACAGCACCACACATAGTTTTAACGCGATGCAAGCATATATAGTGACACTGGCCAGATAATAAATTAGAATGAATTCGTATATGGACAGCCTAAATGCGAGCCATTCTCCTTGAACGACTGCAATTTATTAAGCACAAGCTCTATTTGCTGCGTGCACTCCCTCAGAAAGTGGCGCCCCTGCGCAATAACCGCACCTTTCCTGCACCAGAATCATTCGGAACAGTCCACAAAGCCATCTTTCCTCTAGACCCCAACAAGTGCTGTTATTCCTTATGTATTAAAAAATATGAACGAATATTTGACAACTTCGAATTGTGATTTCTCGAATCGAATTCGTATCAAGTAACAGGTATTATTCTATTCGTAATACAAACTTGGAGTATTCTCGCAACCCTAATTTTTAGGCAACTTCACTTTTGAGCTTCCCAATTCAAATACAAGTGAAATGAAAAAGATCACTCTCATTTTAGGCCTAACGAATTTGCCGGTGGGAAGTTTTGGTTGCATTTAAATAAAAGGTAAGTTAAAGCTTACGCACTGTTCCAAGCAGATTTTCGATTTAAGCCTCCAGCTTTTTACAAAAATTTTCCAGAACCATGAAAGTTCAATAAACTTAAGAAAAATTTTAAAACGCAGTAAAAAAGTAAAAAGACATCAAAATTCCGTAAGCGGACGCCTAAAGCAAACAAAACTGACATAATTACGCACCGCTTTCAAGTACGTCACCAATTTTAAATAGAGCATTTACAAAATTGACTAAAACGTATGATGACTTGATGTAGGCTGTAAACTAACGCATTAGAGTTACTCGCTTCAATTGCTGTTATAGTCCCTTTACGTGGTATTTGTATATATATTTTTATAATTTTTTCATTGTGAGTTACCGGAAGCGGTTGAGCTTGCTGCTTCTATTTGCTTTTTTTTTTCCTTGAAATTCAATAAATAAGAATTTGAAGGTATAAATGAAAAGTCTGTTCCCAACAGTTGTCATAATGAAAAAAATTATTGCAAATTATTCATTCATATCGGCTAAAGCGGTTGCCCAAGTACACAAGTCAGCGTTGGTTCCGAAATAAAACTTTCGCTGATCACTGTTCTGCTGAGAGCCTGGTCTTATTTTTCTCATCGAATTGGCGCCAACCTTTCGCTTCGACAAATAGCTTGATACCGATCAGCGAGACGTTAAGTCCAGCACTAGGTATTGTGAGCGCGATTGGGATTATCAGCGCAAAATGTCTCGGCTTCTTCAACAACAAATCTAGGGTCGTGCCGTGAAAATAAAAACTCAATAACGCACCACCACTTTGCGTGAAATCGCAACGTGATCACAATGTATTGCAGAGCGCCAAAAGAATCATGGGACACGGACACTTGGAGCTGACGTGAACAGCACTAGAGACTTGAGTGAAAGATAACGTTCTGTTCGCTTACGCCATTGATTGTGCATGCTTAATAAATATTATGCAGAACCTACGCATTCCGGGAATCAATGTTATGCGAAGCCTTTTGCCGGTAGCTGGCCATCCAGCATAGTTTAGGGTTCTGTAAAGTATTGCCACATGAACCAGCATGTTTGTAAAAGGCGGGAAAGTGTGGGCGCGATACAAACGTGTGTATGACGACAGCAGCAAGGCTATGGCGACGCGGCCGCGGTGATGTAATGACGGCTGATGTATTGTAATCCGCCGAAGAAACTGCTACGAGTTGCAAGCTGCTCCCTTACAACCTGGATCGAACGCAAAGGCGCTGCTAAAATGCAACACGAGGACAGGGCTGGGAAAAGTGAAATAATTCAGAAGAAGGTGCAGTGTCACATTGCATCACAAAGTACTAATAGGTGCCACATGAGAACCATGGGGAAGATTGACGTACTGCCGCTTCTATTAACAACTTGTTGCAATGCGGCGTAATGCACGCGAAGGACAAGGGTAAGGTTCATCAGAGGTGGTCATAGCGCTAGAAGACACGGACAAGAACAAGAGAACAGGACGAGCGCTAGCGCTCGTCCTGTTCTCTCGTTCTTGTCTGTGTCTTCTAGCACTATGACCACCTCTGATGTATCTAACCAACTAGCCCAAAAAGCCATACTTAAGGGTAAGGTTCTCTTTTTTCTTTCTGTCTTTCTTTTCATCCTTTTGTTCTCTTTTTTTTCTCTCTCTTTAGGACTAAGAAGCGACCAGATCGAATTGTCTTAAATTGCTAGTTCGCATTTCCGCGAGAGGGCTTGAGCTTGAAACTTGAAAACCTGAGCAGAGCGGGACAGCACTCAGCCGACTCTCGCACTATTACAAGTGCTACCTAAAATCCTAAAGCAAGGCGGGCCCAGATCTTTGATGCAAACCAGCTTCTCAAGAGGCGCAATGATGTTTCCTTTCTTTTACTGGCTGCTCTTATTCAGACTGTACTGTCTGGATCAGCCCACGAAAAAAGCCAGATACAAAAACTGTGCGACTCGTGCAAGAATATTTCGCATTAAAAAGCCGAAGCTCTGTTATATGACGTCTGTCACAAGAGAGGCCCTCGACTAAGAGCCTCAAACTTTGTAAATAAAGTGTATCCTACTTATTTCTGTTTATTTCCGGCTTTCTCGACAACATACTTGCATGCTCCCACAAGCATGGATGAGCTTGCTGCGAGTGAGTGAGTGAGTGAGTGAGTGAGTGAGTGAGTGAGTGAGTGAGTGAGTGAGTGAGTGAGTGAGTGAGTGAGTGAGTGAGTGAGTGAGTGAGTGAGTGAGTGAGTGAGTGAGTGAGTGAGTGAGTGAGTGAGTGAGTGAGTGAGTGAGTGAGTGAGTGAGTGAGTGAGTGAGTGAGTGAGTGAGTGAGTGAGTGAGTGAGTGAGTGAGTGAGTGAGTGCGCGAGTGCGCGAGTGCCGTGCGTGGGGGTTAATGGCGTAATTAACACGTTGCGTACATGTATACTTCAACCGCAGAACTTCGAGAGGAGATTCTACCAAGGGCAGTTCTCGAGCAGTGCATCGTCTACCCTCATGGAAAAGACATGGCGGGGTGCCACGTTCGTGAGTTTTCTTCTTAGCCACAGTCTATGATTAAGTTTACGTGAATACGGCAGCTGGCGGGTCGAATTGCTTAGCACATCACGCTATGCTCATTCGACAGCGTTGTACATGTACGTCCTAAACAAGTCGGATCTTCTTTTCAGCAATTCAGTGTTACAACGGCGAGTGCAGGGGAGCACACGCCGAAGCCTAAATTTCCCTCTCTCCTTCAATGCACTAGCGTTTAAACGCACCGCTTGAAATGACTTATATCGTCTCAAACTACTTTCTCCTGTCGCATTACTACGATTCGCCTTCCTAGCGCATTGCCATGAATGCGATGCGTTAGAAACGCGATGGAATGCTCCACTTCCTCCGTTGCATTCATGTAAGCGGCGCTTGACTGCAGGTTGACTGCATTGTTTCTTAAGGGGGAAATACTAATAGTTTCTGAGTGTCCCCTCTTCTGTTTACTACGAAACTGTCTTTACTATCTACGCTTAGCTCGTCAGTTTAAATGAATAAATGAGTTACAGCTACTTAAAGGCCAACTGCAACAAAATTTCTCTTTGGCTAAATTGGTTATCAATGACTACTACAGAGGGTGTCCCAACTATCATGCACCAATGATTTAAAAATATGCACATGTCACGTAGCTGACAGAACCAAGGTAGTTTGCCGTCGCTTGGAGATACTCGGATTTTTTTTGCATTCCACCTAATTACAAATTTAGTCAATTAATTAATCAACTTCTCAAATATTATAATTAGATTAAAATTGTCAATGAGAAAATTGTAGCGCTACCTGAAACACTCCCGATACAGCTTTCTGTTGCTCAATACGTGCTACATAAAAGTGTTTTTTCCGAGCATGAAAGAAGCCCGCGAATACACGCAAAGTACCTCGAGCGGCCAGTCGCGCGGCAATGTTGCAGGGCGGCTACAGCGTATCTTCATTGTCTGAAACTTAGCGTTTTACATAGTCCGGCATATTGACGCAATTTGCCTTTAAAGCTAAATGGTTTATGGTAACCCGTGGCGGGGGTGGGGCATCAAATTCGCGAATAACTAATGTCACAAAATTCGTTACATTTTACGCTGCAGTTTACAGAGTTCCGTTTGTATTCTGCAGCAACCATCAGAACGCAATAGCGCAATACACATTCCACGTTCACGGCAGTCGCCTAAACTAGAAACACATCAATAAACTTTCCTATTTTACGGATTTCCTCGAAAACGAACCTGCGTACGATGGGAAGCTTTTTCTCGTCTTTTCTGCATGGTGACAGTTTTGAGTGCCGAAGGCACCAAGGGCTCCGTTTCTGAACTTGCTCGTAGTGAGTGTTTTTAAATTTCATTCCCTACGCTGAATAGACGTAACGACCACCGAAAGCGGCGTTTTCAGCAACGCGTTGAAAACGCCCTGCCATTTTCCACGCGTCGTCTTCGCTGATGCGTTACGACGGCAGCTCGAGGCAAGCTCCATTATTGTAAACGACTGCTTTATGGCCACCGGCATCGGAGACCTTGTGTTGTACGCATAAAGGAAAACGATGCAGGTTCCCTCGGTCACTCGTGAGTAGAAATGAAGGAGGCGACGAAGTGGGTGTCACGTAACCGCTGCTCACTCGCTTCAAAGCACACTTTATCAGCGGGCGAGTATGCTTAACAGCCACGCGGTACGCGTGCCTTAAGAATCGAATATTTTTTTTGCAAGAGATTTACGTGCATAAACATTTGAGGAACAAGCAAATGCGCGAGCAGCATAAGCGACCACATTTTAGAGCGCGAAAATTGGTGTTACCAGATGTTCCCGTCCCTGAATTTTGCCCGTAGTAAAACGCCTTGCTGACTTCTTGCCAACAGTAATTTGGAACACAGCAGCGACAAATCCCTAATTGCAGTTTTTTGGCCGGACATCTAATTTCTCCTATCGTAACAATAACTAAGGAGAAGTAGCATACCACCGTAATTTCTTAAGATAACACACATCAACACACATTGCATTCTTTGATGTTTGCATCTTCGAATGAAAAAAATGTCACAGTTCGCCCTAAGGGCGAAGCAATGAATGCGATAGCAACACAGCAATGTCATACGAAGTAAGGTGAGCGGCTTTGGTAGCAATATGAATTGTAGTAAACATGAGCTGATTAAGTAAGCAGGTGTGCTGCGGCGTAAGTAGACGACATGAAGAGAGACTCGATGACCACGAGAAGGCGCGTGTGAAACGGTGGTGTTGATGAGAAGCGCTTCCCGTGGGCAGCGCGTGCGAAGGGACACACCTGTAGCGCTGCACTGCCGATCCGGGCAGCATTGCATGTGTAGCGTGCGTTGGAAAATGTGGCCCGACTATTACTAACTGAATGAACAAGCGTGGTGTGAGCGCGCACAAACAAACATGAATAGATCACACTGAATTACTGCAGACAACGACTGTCAAAACGCTTGCAGCAAGCGCATACGCCTGCAGCAGGGCGAAGGTAAGCTGTAGGCGAAGGTGCGTGCGGTCTATCGCTTCAACGGAAACTGAGCGGCGAATGCACAGCGCATAGAAAGGTCAGAGCCGTGTGGAGATAAGAGACGGTGCGGGCGAGCGAAGAACGCGGTTGTTGGCAGAGTAGAAGTGCGCCCCCCCCCCCCTCTCTCCGGCGCTGGCTTCCCGCTTCCTTGCTTGCGCGTGGGAGATTGAGTGCGTTCGCTCTCCGTGATAGCGCGCGTCCCCGCACGCTTCCGCTCGGGCATACGGCGCGCGGCGAAGATTTTATCTATACGGAACCTCACGGCGACGGCGACGCCGACGGCAGAAATCCGGTTTAAGTGTCCATATAATTGCTATCGCAATAAAACACGACAAAAGAAGATCGTAGATGCCTACAGCGCGGTACACACGCAGAGGCACACACACAAAAAAGCACACAGACACAGCGCTGTTTTTGCTCTGTGCGTGCGTGCGTGCGTGCGTGTGTGCGTGCGTGTGCGTGTGCGTGTGCGTGTGCGTGTGCGTCTGCGTGTGCGTCTGCGTGCGTGCGTGTGTGTGTGTGTGTGTGTGTGTGTGTGTGTGTGTGTGTGTGTGTGTGTGTGTGTGTGTGTGCGTGTGTGTGTGTGTGTGTGTGTGTGTGTGTGTGTGCGTGCGTGCGTGTGTGTGTGTGTGTGTGTGTGCGCGTGTGTGTGTGTGTGTGTGTGTGTGTGTGTGTGTGTGTGTGTGTGTGTGTGTGTGCGTGTGCGTGTGCGTGTGCGTGTGCGTGTGCGTGTGCGTGCGTGTGCGTGCGTGCGTGTGTGTGTCTTCGACTCCGTCGGGTCCGCGCTGTAGCCATCTCCGATGTACAACCAACAAGCCGAACTGGTTCCTCTGCTCCACAAAAGAAGGGCATAACACAACACAAGGTGCGGTCGGTGTGTTTATCCGGCGATAAAAACGTCGAAAACAATGTACCACCACGCCGAAATTTCAACCATTCTGAAGTTCCGAATTCCCAAAGTTTCTTTTTGTTAAGATTATGTATACCATTATTAAGGTGAACAAATCGATAACAAAACAATATCATAAATATGAAAAGCACCTCATTGTCTTCCTAGTGCTGGCAGAAAAAGAACTTCGCAGCTTTACAAAATCAGTGGACGGGACAAGAAACCGCCAGACACAGTCAAAAAACAAACACCCCGATAGAGCACAAAGGCATATGTCATTTCATTTATTTTATTTATTGATACTGTCAACCTTATCGTGCCTGTGGCAGGATGGAAAAACAAAGTGCTGACAAACATAAAACATTTCAACTGCACAAGCAGCACGGCGTTGCATATGAACAAAGCGCAAGCAGGCAGCAGAACGCAAAGTAGTCGATCCTAGCCAGAACTTCGGCGCGGTGCATGGCGTCCGGCCGACTCCAAACATTCTACGAAGAATGTAAAAAAAATTAACCATTACAAAATACGACTCTATTGGATACCCAATAGACACTTTGGTACATAACATTCTTCCCCTATTTTTCAGTGGTCCTTCGTAGCAAGAATTACATCAAGGGACTGGCAGACCGTGACAGCGTAAAAAGGATCTTCATTTTCTTCATCGAGCAACTCTTCAAAGAGTGTGGTGCCAAGAAGATAACTGTTCTGATAGACTGCAGCGACATTGGAGTATCGAACATCGTATGTATAGCCTCATACTGGTGGCTTTGTATTATAGTACTACGCGATGGTCACCTTGAATGGATTTAATTCATCAGTCTTACAAATCCTTTGCCAAGCAGCACAGGAAATGCGTTGTTGAAGAAGCATTAGGCAATACAACCGGAAGCAAATGTAAAGCCAATTCGTTAGACGAAGCAAAATGATGTGTTGTACTGGTACATGCTTCTTGGTTTAGTATTTTACCCCTAAACTTATGAACTTGTTTGAGAAACCACGTAATCTGATTTAAATAACGATACTTTAAACCGTAGATATCTGCACTTTCTAGGTGATAGTATAGCGTTTAGAGCCGCTTTGAAGGCTTGTACATGATATCTTAAAGGGACACTAAAGAGAAACAGGAAGTTCAGCTGGAATAAAAGAGGGACCTTCAGGAATGCATGCAGTTTTTGTTGGGTGCAAAAATACGAGTTATTAGCGGAGAAATTCGTAAACAAAGACCAAATATCCCTTCCTCAATTTCTCTCACCCCAGAGTTGGCGCTAAAGCAGTGTCGTCACAGATTTCATTGCTCTCAGCGAATCAGAATGCGCCATGATACGTCACCGCTTGCGTAAACGGCCGAGGCGCTGGCTGCATCATGGCTGCATGCATGGTCGCTGTGTTTGCGTTCGCCGCGATGGATACCGTTGCTGCCGCTGAACCTTGCAACGAAGAGCTCGCCAGGGAAGCAGGACTGCATTTCAGCGATATTCAGTGAAACGGAGCGCGAAATGATCCTCCGTGCTCGAGCGGTAGGTGTTTCCGCGTGCGATGGCGGTGAGCCGCCGGCCGCGCTGGCGGAAAGCAGAGCTTCGTTTTCGTCGATTGAAGGCGAAGCGTCCGGTCCGCCAGGCGACGATGTTCCCGACAGAACAAGCGTAGAAAGTTGCGCACATACTCGGTATGGTTATTTCGTGGCTTTATTTAATGACATTCAGAACTCACCGAGCCGCCAGTTTGCTGCTGCAGGGGCACCGGTAGGGGGTTTGATGAAGGCCGCATTGAGGGAACAGCTGCTCGAGAAAGGACTGGCCTCTGGGGCACGCCAAGATACTTTCCGAGGGCAGTATTATACACATAATCCGAGGGCGAGAAATGCAGAGAGCACACCATCGGTTTCTCTGGCTCTTTTGCCGTTTTATCATCGGCAGAGCACTGAGCCATTGCGAACGCCGGGGAGCCGGGGCTCACCACGCGACACCACATGAAAGGACACAATCGAGTCAACACTGCCGCTGCCCCTGAGCAAGCGCCTTGGGCCATTTATGCAGCCCTCATCACCACACACACGAGGCATTTTTGGCTGTTTCCCGCGAAGTCAACGTTTTTCGAGCCAAGCAACACGCAACAAAACACCGTAGAGCGGAACAGGCGCGCGCGACGATGCATTGACCAAAAACGAAACTACGAAACTATCACGACCGGATGTATCGCCATGGCATTTTTCTTATTATTTAATTTTGTGCTAAACTGGTACTTCCTCGCTTGAAACGGTTTAAAAAGTTGGCAAATGCTGTTTATGTACGTTTAAGGTGTATTTCATTTTACGTTTTATTAACAGCGATAAATCGCTCTCGACCAATCGCGACCGGCCTGCATTTGTAATCTCTGACGTCACGAACGTGTAGTGCGGGAAATTCGAAGGGGCGTCAGCACCTATCCTTCAGTTTTTCGCTATTTCTCGCTTATTAAACATCTGTTTGCAGTAAGAATGGTATGGCTGTGATCGTGAAAGGATAATCTACCATTTAATCTCAACTTCCGGTTTCTCTTTAGTGTCCCTTTAAAAAAGAAGACAAGCGTGGAAAACCAGAGACTGAGGAATGAAAATTTCTGAGAAACCTTATAACTGAAACAACTTATCTTGTAAGTACTGTCTGCTCGGAAATTCAAAATCAGACACCGCTACTTACTGTCCGTCAGGTGGTTGCTACTTTCAATTGCAATAAAAAGCCACAACTAAATATTATTAGGCCGCATTCTCCGTGTTCATATAATATTTTGTTCAATTATTACGGCAAATTGCGTTAGTTGGATTGGATTTCATGGTTAGAAACAAAACTAAGACAAGGGACGAAGTAAGCAGCGCTCGTGTGTACACTTCTTTCTGCGTTCCTTGTCTTATATAGCGATGAGTTCTCTCGTAACTACAAAAATTTTCTCAATTTTGTATCAGTGACACTTACAGAATATGTTTCTATGAATGGTGTCTTTCTACACGACATGCTAACGAACCAACGCAACAACATGAATTTAGAGGGAACACGGTGAACACCAGGAGTGCTATTCTGGACAAGTTCCGCCATATTGTTGAATTCGCCATCTTGTCAGCTCTGATTGGCCCAGAGGGCAGCTAGGCCTCTCCGACTGGCCTGAAATACGGCCCACAGCGTTTCTGGTGCTATGGCGTAGTTCACGGTCTTCGCATAGTGCCAAGATCCCTACCGGTCGTATTAAACTTGAACGCAACCAGCGCCAGCCCCGTGATCGTCATCCCATCTTCGTCATTCCGTCATGTAACGACCACAATGGCATGAGGATGACTGCATAGTGACGACGCAACGACGACGATGGAATGACGACCACGGCATAACGGCAATGGCATGGCGATGATAGACTGACGTCGACTGTATGGTGACGACGGCGTATCGACGAACCAATGACGACGAAGAAATGATGACAACGGCAGCACGACAAAGGCGTGATGACAATGAAATCATCATCAGCTTATATTTATGTCCACTGGGACGAAGACCTATCCCTGCGATCTCCAATTGCCCCTGTCTTGCGCTAGCTGATGCCTACTTGCACCTGCGAATTTCCTAACTTCATCACTCCACCTAGTTTTCTGTCGTCCTCGACTGCGCTTCCCTTCTCTTGGTATCCACCCTGTAACTCTAATGGCCCACCGGTTATCCACCCTACGTATTACAAGGCCTGCTCAGCTACATTTTTTCCTCTTAATGTCAACTAGAATATCGGCTATCCCCGTTTGTTCTCTGATCCACACCGCTCTCTTCCTGTCTCTTAACGTTAGGCCTAACATTTTTCGTTCCATCGCTCTTTGTGCGGTCCTTAACTTGTTCTCGAGCTTCTTTGTTAACCTCCAACTTTCTGCCCCATATGTTAGCACCGGTAGAATGCGATGATTGTACGGTAGAATGCGATAAGAGATAAATGAGATGCGAAAGGCAGGGAGGTTAACCGGAAGGTAGATATCCAGTTTCCTAAGCTCCCTATCAGGATTTGGCAATGCTTGCCGTATGCACTCTAACCCAATTTTATTCTTCTGTAAATTTCTTTCTCGTGATCAGGGTCCCCTGTGAGTAATTGACCTAGATAAACGTACTCCTTTACAGACTCTAAAGGCTGACTGGCCATCCTGACTTCTTGTTTCCTTGCCAGTCTGTTGAACATTATTTTTGTCTTCTGCATATTAATCTTCAACCCCATCCTCACAACACTTTCTCGGTTAAGGTCTTCAATCATTAGCTGTAATTCGTCCCCATTGTTGTTGAATAGGACAATGTCATCTGCAAACAGGAGGTAGCTGAGATATTCACCGTTGATCCTCACTCCTAACCCTTCCCAGTCTAAGAGCCTTAAAACTTCTTTTAAGCAATCAGTAAATAGCATTGAAGAGATTGTGTTTCCTTGCCTGACCCCTTTCTAGGTAGGTAACTTTCTACTTTTCTTGTGGAGAACCAAGGTAGCTGTGTAATCTTTGTAGATATTCACGTATGGCTCCTGTACTCCTTCATTACGCAATGTCTCTATGACTGCTGGTATCTCTACTGAATTAAATGCCTTTTCATATTCTATGACAGACAATTAAATCACTACACGACAAAATTACGACTGTGGAACGACCACAATGGCATGACGAGTACGCAATGACGAATATGGCATGGTGGCGATGGAATGACGGCGACGGCTCGCAGATGGCGGAGTGATGACAACGATGGGTTGATGACAATGGCATGAAGGCGATTAAATGACGATGACAAAATGACCACGGCAGCATGATAACGACGGTGTGTTGTACCTCACGTCCACTTTTACGCGGATCACCAGCCGCCGCAGGTCGCCTCGATTCGCAATCTCCGGTGTTTGTTCACGCTATACACGGTACTGGCCAATTCTCCAAATCTGCAGCCAAGAGCCAGCAGTGATGACAATGGTATACGACGACGTCATGATGTCAGTGCTTTCATTATGAGCCACGCATTTGGCGATATCTATTCGGTAAGACCATAGCCAGTATATAGCAGCGGCGGGAAAGTCGATCCAAGATTCCAAGAAAGCTTCTCTTTATTACGATTACGAATCGTAGCAATAGCAAAGATAGCAAATGGCCAAGTAGGACAAGTACGGGCTAGGACACACCATCAACAATAAAGAGAGCATTTACAAAAGGCGTGAGGAATCGGGCATAGCACTACGAAAAAATTCTTAGAAGCTTACGTAGGTATAAAGGCAAGTGACGCGGCAACAGTATTATAAACTTGGCACACAAAAAATGTTCGCAACTATACTGAGTCGTGCCGTCGATAGGCATCGTGTAGAAAAGAAAACCACCATAAAATTAACCGTAACTTTCTTTTTTTTTTATCTTGCAACTTTTTTCCGGTTCCAATATTAGGAAAACACACATAACTTCGAAATAAAGATATTTCGGCTTCGAGGAGGCTAAACCAAAACATTAAATTTTCGCTCCCATTAGAAGATCTATGAATTGTCTTTTCTTTTTAGATTTTAATGAGCAAGTCCCGACAACGTGAAAAAATCTAACTTATATTCGGCTTTCCCACGCGTTAAAACTTCCGAGGCATCTAGACCGCCATAGCAGTGCAACGTTTGTGAAAACATGTTAAGAGCATCACGAGGTGTATTCACCTCTCACAGCAGCGACCTCGTGATTTCATATATTAAACATAACCTGCACTCTTACTGCATTCTCCTTATTGTTGTTTTTCTTCTGCAGGATGTAGACCTTCTCAAGTTCGTAGTGGATGTCTTCATCTCAAGGTACCCCATAGGACTCGGTAAAAGACCTTCCTTCACCTGAAACTATCTACTCAGTTGCCCGTTGACAAAGCTCCGATGCAGCTAATAGCAAAATAGTAAAGCAGGCTGCTTATGGCCCTGACGGAGGCGAACACACGCAACGACTGAATGGAAAGAGGCCACGAACCTTCATGGAGTCTCGTTAGCAGAATCTTAATTCGACAACGTAAAGGGCACTAACGTACTTTTCGTCTCCTTTTAAGAAAGTATTTTAACGTTGTAAGTCATTCTTACGTGTATTTTCTTTCTTTATTTTCCATTGCTTTGGTTAGAAATGTTGCTATTCGTTGTTATGGCCGTTTACTCAACGATGAGCAATGTGAAAATAGGCCACCTAAGGGCGTGCTATCCCAATCATCAAAAATAAACTCCACTATGGAATGCATGAAATAAACAAAATAAATGAAAAAATGAGAAGGAAAATAAGAAAGGAAAAGTAGGGAATAATACAGCATCACTTAATTCCAGCATTACCTGCAGAATAAAGAGCGCAGCCTGCACCTACGCCATTCTTCAACATTCACATCTCCAAGATATTTGTTTTCTTTAACATAGCTTTCTAGTTTCATCTGTTGCTATGCTTAAACCTATGCATTGTTCATGTTCTTGCCAAACCTTGCGTTCTATATTTCGGTGGTATCTAAACCTGCGAAACCTCCAATTGTATGAGCGTTGGTATAAATAACTAAATAAATAAATAAATTTTGTAAAGGAATCGAATAACATGGTGCTGCAAGGCCTCGGAGAACAGTCCAATTCCAGGAACCTGATCTGATATGTCTCGAGCCCGCAGAGTTGGTGGCGCAAGGCTGCTCGTTTCGTCTCCTTCAGCGTTCACCGACTAATATCTCTGTCCCTCGATACTAAACAGAAAACTTAGTTCATTCATTCATTAACAAATAATTATTGATAGCTACACGGAGAAAAGCATTACAGTTTAACTCTCAGCTAAAATAGCTTCTGTCTTAACTATTTTACCGCCATACCTCCTACCAACAAAAGCTTCAAAACCGAAATTTCTAGTCGCGCTGCAATACAGAGAGATGAGGCGACTTCCTTCAACGACAAGCGTCGGGAAAGAAACGTCTCTTAAGACCAAAGGCTGCGAAGAGTTGTAAATTGAAGCACGTAACAAACGCGTTAAGAATGTTACCAAGCGACTAATCATTCACCAATAGATATGCATTTCGTACACAGTATTGAAGGCGCAAGGAAAAAAAAAGGTTTTGTGCTAGGACTGTTCTTAAGGGCAGATGTTAGCCAACCGTGATGTTTTAACGAAGGCGCCTGGCCAATGGCAAACAGTACTTTCGAACAAAAAGCTTTGTGGATTTGCCCTCAGATGCACAACTGGCGGGAAAAGAGAATGAACAATAATACTCCATGGACAATATTTTGTTTTTTGAAAAGAAATGCAAAGCCTAAAACAGAATGACATATGCCCCATACATTAATTGAACTAAAAAGCGGCACAGCCGTGAAGCCACATCTGCAGGGGGGAAAAATAATTCGTACACTTTCTGTTTTTCCAGGAAATGCACTAATATACAACATGCCATGGTTGCTTAACGGTAAGTTTGTTGTTGACTTAGTGCTTCGAAGCATGTTTTCTTGAATATGTTGCTTTACGCCGAGCATAATGATTATGATACGGAATGTTCGTAAGGTGATTTATTTTGCATCCAAAATTGATAGGTGTCTTTAAAAATGTGCGCACGCTTGGCAGTCATCCGAAGGCTGATAACAGCATAGCCATGTAGTTCCGAGTACGTAAGGATATAGGTGCTAATTTTCATATTTGAACACTTTCGCAAATTTACGTTTTAACTGCACATACAGCTCCGTTCTTTTCTCTCTTCTTTTTTTAAATACATTGTGGCGGATGTTTATTTATTCATTTATTTTATTTTTACATACTGCAGCCATATTTAGGGCCATGTCAGGAGTGGGGAACTATACAATCGTGCAGCATGAAAACGGTACAAATATGCACAGCACTACAGAGAAAAAAAGAAAGAAACGGATCAGCAACACACAAGTTCGAGCAAGAAATTGCCCAACAGGAGAGAACGAATGGCTCCAGCCAGCAAGTTCCAATATTCGATAGTTTCAGGGGAAAAAATACGACTTTAGATTTAGATTTAAGGCAGAATGTTTAAATACGAGGTATAGTTGCTATTTTAACGATGGTAGATGAACCTGATGAGCAAATACAATATTGAGTACATACAACCTTAAATATCCCAGGCTTAACAAGGCTGCATGTGTGCATGATATCAGACACATCTTGTATACCAGAAACGGGTCAGATCAACGGTTACCATTACCCAAACCGCCAACCGCTATTCATGCCGTACTGCACATGGGCTTCTATATGGAGTTTTAATTTGGATTAACTACTAGGACGTTTAAGTTCAGATTGAGCCTAGATGTGCTTTCAATATTAAAATGACGGATGTATTAGCCACAGGCGATAACTTACATCCGAACCCTTACACTGAAGCAGTAGAAACTCCACTTCCCGTAGGTGGACGAAAACCGGAAATCGCCGGTTACTATGGCACACGGTGGAAGAATAGATTAAGGTGTCTGAACGGCGCCGTCTGTCTGCAGAGCGAGCTGACTACAACTCAGTTCGGGCTTCCTTCCTTTGCCGGCAGGAGCGCTGCAGTGTTGGGGGGGGTCTAGAGTTACTGTATACGCTCTAGGGGGTCATCTAGGGGGTCATCATTTTCTGTCGTCCGCTAGTGGCGTGAAGCCCTGCGCTCACGAATTTCGCTGTAAAATGGCCTTAAAACGCACGACGTTACTTTTTCGGTGGCACTACTGGCTCTTGCCGATTGTGTTACTGCTTTCCGTGCTATTTGCGAAGAAAATTTGAATATGCGACTAGAAACCAGCTACTGAACTCTCTCTTTCATCTTGATTTGCAGTGCGGTCATCCATCACCGTACAACGTCTTAGTGGTTTCAGCAAGTTTTCCACCTATGCTTGTCTAGATGTGCTTGTGTTGCATCTGATGTGAAAACTGCTGCACCGTAGCCTCGATTGGGCGTTAGCACACAGGCAGTGATAGAGAGAGAGAGAGAGAAATTTATTTACAGAAAGGCAGAGAGGTCGGCCTGAGCTGTAACTTGCTCTGGCCTGCTACTCTACACTGGGGAGAAGGGACGGGGAGGAAAAGGGCTGATGGATGATAATGATAAGAGGAGGAGGTGTGTATGTACAATTTTACAACGTTGTGGCATCTCTAAAGGCAGTGATAGAGATGTACTGAGCTGAGCAGGCGATCGAAGCCATGGGCGCATTTTCGTTTAGATGTACGAGAACCTTCGAATTGTCTCATTTGCGAGTACAGCTCCTTTTTACACCTTGTTGTGGTCACAAACAATTGTTATAGCATTGTTCTAGCTATCGCGTGCATCATTAAGACATTAAAAGTATGCAGAAACTCCACTGGAGTTGTCTAAGTATGCGTAAGGATAGGTCCAAATTTCAAATTGGCCCACCCCTAAATTTAAGTTGGCCCACCCCAAATTTTAAGTTAGCCCACCCCCTAATTTAGGTTAGCTCACCCACAAATTTCAAGTTGGCCCACCCCCAAACTTCAGCGGCCTCCCCCCACCCCCTGGTGGTGGTTGGTGCTGGTGGGTTGTAGCAACAGGCGGGTTTAGCCTTGCGATAAAGGCCGGCAATTGCTCCTCCCGTACTATAAGCGTCCCCATGAATTTTCTATGGAGCCCTGTGTATCCCTATGGATATTCTCACTTATCAATTTTTCTTTTGGTTTCAATTGTTCGTTATCGCTCATAAGGCTACAAATCATCTATATTTACGCTATTATACCGAATAAATGGGCTAACTTCGTTTATTGCCCATTTGTGTGCAGACACAAGGCACACTTACTGACTATCGATTCTTTACGCGAGCGCATGTTTGAGGATCCCCGCGCGCCGCGCCAGCTGCTGTGGTGGACCCCCACCCTATGATCGGTCCCAGCTGCCGAGAGAGATTTAAACCACGACCGAAAAAATCGTATGCGCTGCAGTCTTGTTGAGACACCTTAATCTATTCATCCACCGTGTTCTGGCAGATAGTTGAGTGTCACTAAACAAGGTGCAGACGTTTATTTTGAGAACAAAGTGCCAATTAACTGACAAGGGACGGACTGAAGCAGATAGAACCGAGCTATTTTCTTGCTTGCTTCGCTTCGCCCCTTGTCTGTCGACGCTTTGCTCTCAAAATGAGTGTATACCAACTCGCCGTATAAAGGTGCATGCGAACAGAGTACGTACGGTGTGCTTATCGTCACTTTGATTCGTATCCGTGCAGCTATCCTGAGAATGATCAAGAGTTTACTTCCCTACGGCGCCGAGAGACTGAAGACGGTCAACAAAGACGACATTCAGCAGTACATCGACGCCAAGCACCTTCCCGTCCGTATGGGTGGAACGGTGAGGACGACGTGCTCACTGACGAGAAAACGAGCAACTACGGCGCTCAGAGGTTTACAACTTTACGCGAAATGAAAGAATGGTGTGCCTGACAATCAGATCGTGCTTTTGACATGTAAAACACCAGAAGTTTTAAACGAAATATTTTTACTGCACGCCCGCGATTATGAATCCATCAGGACGTTTGTTCGTCAGTTGAGCTATTCGCTATAGCTTATTGTTGAAAAAAAAAATCCTTCATCCTTCTGTGAACGAACGTGCGTCTAGAAAATGGAGGAAAACAAGAGACGTAACTAACGTCAGTAAGACTCGGTTCACTGAATTACTGGCGCGATGCGAAGAACAGGTCCTCCTTATCTGGTAAACACATAAAAAATTGAAAAAAAAAGAAAGCACTTCATGGGTGTCTACACAGTCCGGCCTGAAGTGGAGGTCACTAACACAGAGCATGCTTCGACAGAAAAGGCCTGTGCAATTTTAATGTACCACGAAAATGAACTGATTACACTTAAACAACTATAAATGCAATTGCTCCAGTTTCAGCTCATGCATTTATCTTTACTTTATCCGTCTCTCGGCTTCATCTAGGACACCTACGAGTACAGCTACGTCCCGGGAAGACCTCTTGGAGATCGTGCCCGCTACTAGTCACAAGTCGCTCGCAACCGCATCAGAACGACTACCAACTACTGGAAGTGTGCGATTAGTGTGCCCAGAAGAGCTGTGCGGAAAGACAGTGTGGAAAAGCCGCTTCCAAATATTCTCCATTATGTACCTCACGACCCTCCGCAGGACAGCTTCATCAACTCATCGAATAACAACTGCGGCGTGTTGTGAGATCCTTGAGAACATGAAAACGCCGACGTAATGATTGCTTTCCGCAGCAGGCGAAAAGCAATCATTATGTTCCTTTCTCTACTAAGAGGGAATCGCATCGACGGCCAGAAGAACTTCATGATGCTCTAAAGAGATTTTCTTGCAATTGTTGACTAAATAAAAAATAACAATGGCACAGTGATGAAGCTATTTGCCTGTATGTACTTCGGCTCATTAAATGGAGAATTTCCATCCACCCAAGTGTGGCACACGAAGCTACAAAGGAAACACACGTGGGTTTCTCAGACACAAAGGTTCGCAGTGGAGCAAAATTTTGTCCTGATCCGGAGATCGAACCAGGGACCAGCGCCTTTCTGCAGAATTGACTTCCCATATTCAGTGTCCCTGTGCTTAGAGTTGCGGATCAATTCGCCCTCGCGCTGCGATCTGCTGGCCTCCTGGTTAGCTCAGATGGCAGAACGACCGCTCTCGAAAGTTGTTGGTCCCGAGGTCCATCCCATGGCGAGGACGAACTTCTCCGCAACTGCGAAGCGTTCTTTCTGAGAAAACCTGTGTGGGCTTCCTTCGTGCTACAGTTGGGTGCATGACAATTTTCCATTTCATGAACCTTCGTCCACCTTGCGGGCTTCCGCTGAACTGATTTCTACCTATGTAATGTGGCATTGCGAACTTCTTATCGCTATCTTTAATAGTTATAGTTCATATGGTGTGCGTACACAGCATTTTTGTTCCCTATTTTATTTGAACCGATGCGAAAGCGAATAAAAGCGGACATAGAAATCTCTACTTCATCTATTTTCGTTTCTGCAAAGATTTAGCGTGTGTTTTCCGGCTAAAGTCACTTTCGTAGAATAATAAATGCTACAGAGCTAAAATAGCTAGAATCAGTGAAATTGTGCAAAATCAGTTTGGCAACTTTAATGAAATGCGGCGCTGTGACGAATTTCCTCTGCTGGTAGATGGTATTCTACTGCATGACGTCAATTATTCGAGGAGGGGAACATTAACACAGTAAGTATACCCTTACTAAGCAGATTTTTGTGAAAGAACTTTTAAATAATCACTCCAGGACCCACGTTAGAATTGAGGAAGTTAGGCCGCGGATTCGCAGGGCATGCCTACTGGAAAGAAAATGTGAAAATAAAGAATCACCTTTGATTTACGTGCCCTTCGACTTGCGAAAAAATGCCAAGTTTCCTCATTCATTTTTGAATTAATCGTTTTTTAAGTAGTGCAGGATAAATTTAACTGAAACGCCAATGTATTTCATCGCACTTGTGAATGTAGGCCCGAAAACTGGTGCCAACCTTATAATTTCTCCTCAGAGGGACCCTCCTACGGTACACGCTCTGAAAACTCACAAGCTCCACTTAGTAAATCGTAATACACGTACTTAGGTGATTAGGTTTTTTTTTTTTATTTGGTGCATAATGCCAGCTCTACGCAGTTCCGAGTACAGTGGACAAATAAAGAAAAGTTACTATTTCAACGTTACAGTACAGAAAGGTTGCACAATGTCAGCATTTTGCATGTGGTAAACCGCTACTCGCTGTTATTGTTCTTGGAAAAAAGAATAAATCGGAATGCTTGAACCTGTCGGTTCTAAAGAAGTAGGGTAACAGGAAATGCAGGTCCACGCTTAATGCGTTCGTCATTGATATGGGTTAACAGTTATTTAGAGAGTTTTGTTAATTATTTCTGAGACGACAGGGAACGAGCGTGAGAATGGAACGCGGTGCTCTGTGAACATTGTAAGAACACATATCCTACGTTCTCAGTCAAGTGGTCCCATAAACATGCCAGATAACCGACATGAGCTGGATCAAAAGGCGATAAATCCCAAGCGGGAGGTCCATTGATGTGGCTCTTCGTGCACTGAAACATTTATGCAATTAAGTGCTCGAAGTATGCCGTCCACCGTGAGCGCACAGCGCACAGCGCATGGCAACGGCAGTGCGGCTAGCGTTAGTGTTTCCTGAAACTCCGCGGTGACACATTGGAAGAAACCTTAACTTCAGCTCATCCCTTCGGAGCAACGGTTTAGAATAAGTCTTATTAAAGATTCATGTGACCTACGTTTTTCTGCAACCCGTAGTTCTTGCAGAACTATCTTGGCACCAACACGAAAGAAGCCATTCAGCGCATTGTAAACCTCTGGAGAAAAATAAACAGAAACTTTAAAGAAAAATATCGCATACTACGGAGAGGTGCGTCATTGTATATGATGTCAACGCAAAGTTTCACATCATGGTGCGCATATGCGCAAGTATTGTGAATGCATACATAAAGGCATCTCAAGTACAATGCCGCTGGCACACACCTGTCTGCAACCAGGACCCCTGTCATATGCCATAGCGAACGTCAGCGTAAGGTTGATTGATAGTTTCTTTTGTTTTCCCGTAATCCGGCCTTCAGTGCGCGGCGGAACCTATGGTGGACGCCCTGTTGGCATCAAACAGGATGTCAGCTGGTTTTCTGAAGCGATGCGTCTTGACGTGACATATTTCTTGGTTTAGTAAGCTAAGTTCACTTGATGCCGATCAAGGTACAAAAAGGTAAATTGGCAGAACTAGGCCAAAATGTGATTTATCCTATTTCCCTGACTTTTTGAAAAACTTTGAGACACAGGAACTGCGGAACCATGTGAGGAACGTAATACTTGCGTTCTTTGCATGCGCTCTTTGTCCATCATGGGCCCTTTCGCCGTAAAACACCATTAGGTACCAATACATGTGTCGGCGAAACATTGCGTCACACGACAGTCCCAAGGATCTCCGGCAGTGCGCCTTTAAATATGAACGAGCTTCGATATTTTCTCTTCCAGATAATTCTTGTGTAGGCCCTAAGTAGACGAAGCATTGACCTTGAATACCTGAATCTAACGGGTGCTTGCGTGGTGAAGAATTATCATACTTTTACAAAATGTTGCAATGCATGAAGTCTTCTCCTCACCCGGCGTGGTGACGTCGTCGCTTTGGCGATGCGCTGCGCTGCTAAGCGGCTAAGCCCCGGGGGCGCGGGATCAAATCACGGCAGCGGCAGCCGCATTTCGATGGAAACAAAATGAAAAAAAAAACTGTGTACCGTGCATTGGGTGCACGTTAAAGAGCCACAGGGGGTCAAAATTATTCCGAAGTTCCCACTAGGCCGTGCCTGATAATCGTATTGTGGTTTTGGCACGTAAAACTCTAGAATCTAATTTTTAGGTCTCCTTGTGAACGGCAAAAACACTGATTTCGATGCAGACGTGACGAGAGAAACTTACGCACGGGCACACTTCTCGTAAGCGCTAATCGACGTCACGAACAACACGGGTCCACTGATTCAACGGGCAGCAGAGACGTTGTGACGCCAACCCTTCATCAAAGCGAGGCACCGTGCTTCGTTGTCATGCTACCTCGCGAAAATTAGGGCATCACTGGACCTACTCTATCGACACTGCAGTCCTCGAAGTCAAGCCAAAACATTAGGCACGACCTTGAGCGAAGAAAACCCGGTCTACTGCAAGGAAGCACTCCCTCGTCGAGAACGCAAGGTGCGCGCAGCCGCCGGCCGTCTTGACAGACCGCCGCCGATCTCTGCTCGCGTGCGAATCGACATTCACTTTCTCTCATTTTTTTTCTCTTCCGCGAAAACAAGGCGAACGGTATAGGGCGCGAACAATGCGGCCATCTATCAGGCGACGTGGGCCCGTGGCCCAACGGCGCCGGAGTCTCCGCGACGCGAGATCGCAGCTGCCGCCACATCGCGGCCAATGTTGAGGGCACGACGGCTCGCTCCTCCCTTGCGCAGCTGTAACATGAGCAGGCCTTTTCCCGAGCCTGACGTCAGGCGAGAGTTCAACGCCAAAGGCCGCCGCGGTCGCCACGACTTGACGAGCAACGCTCTGCGGCTGCCTTAGCGGCGACGTCGTGTGCCATCATGGCGTCCGCTCTCCGCCGGACACCTCTGACCAGCGCGGGCGGGCTATGACAGCGGGCATACGGCCCGTCCGGCACAAGCTGCCACTCCTCCACCGACTGGCATGGATTCTGATCCTACTCGAGACAACAAATGCGGCTTCTGTGAGTGGGGTTTCTTCGAGGTTCCGTACGGTGCCGCGAGTGCTCTGTCCCGAGAAGCGGCAGGAGCTGGTTTGCGGAATGGCTTATGACGCTTAGGCAAACTTCTTGGCAAAGCACGCGCAAGGAAATAACTAATTACATTCCCTCGGTACAGTGGCGTCTGCCAGAACGCTGTACCTGTAACTGAGCGCGAATGCTTGCGTGCGTTTTCAGCTTTTGCTTGCGCCCGTGTTAGTCGTATCAAATGTCATTTTTATCCCCGTGAGCATCGCTGTAGGCGCGTATGCTCGCGAACCTCTCTAGTCTCTATTGAACAGTCTCTCTCCTTCGAAAATGGTAATCTCGAAGGAGATGACCATAGCCTGTGCTATGCTTATCACAGGCTCGGAAATAACCTGGAAGCGCTGTGCAGGAAAAGGTCACTTAGCAAGTTCCGTTGCCAGATCGGGAATTGATTAACTTTCGCATGTACTTGGATAAAATGACTGCAGCTGTTAACTGTTTAAAAAGTAGGAAGCCTGCTGTATTGCCACTTCCAAACGTGCTTCTCTTAAACAAATACTGTTCTTTACGTATGCTTTGGCGCACTGTGTACAGCAAACGGCAGAAGTTGTGCATTTTGTCACGTGAGCAAGGCTGAAAGCTTCTGGTTGGTCTTCAACACATGAAAAGTGTGCCGAAACAGCTGGCGCAATATTAGCAAGCAAGGCGATATTTACGGCTTAGGAATTGGGCTTTTCTACGCGAGTTATCGGTACGAGCTTTTTGATACGTTCCTATCTTATCGTGAATCAACTAAGAATCAGTTAGTAATGAGTTGTCCGCCATGCAGTGCCGTTTCAAGACGAGAACTATGATTAACGAGACATCCATGTAACCCACGATATATGCTTTTGTGTACGGAAAAAAAAAGAAATGAGCAATGTGTATCTTAAGACAATAACACAACAGACTGAAGCGTGAAAAATAAGAAACGAGAACATGTCTCTCCGTTTACACATTGGGTAGTGTTTCTGTGACATTTGCGTCATTGCAGCCTGTCTTGTGAGTGGCTACGCGAAAGTGCCACATCACAGTCTCAACTACTCGGGTGTAAGATACGTTAGCACTTCATTTTCCAGTTCGCGTTTCAATATATGTAAATACTGCATTACAATCGCATCTCTTGAGCAATGCTTCCTGTCGGCGCATATAGTTACACTGTTCCTAAGTACGACGAAAATCTGTATGTTATAATAAATTATGCTTGGGAAAGCAGATACACTGAGCCGTCACCAAAATGCAGCCAAAGAATCTGACGATGAGTGAAGATAGAAATGTGAAACTTGATTGCAGTTCGCGTTCCAGTTAAGACACCTGCTTGCTGATGCCTGAGCGCCCGCACAATCGTTGGCATTGCGCTGCACCTGGTTACAACGCACGCTTCGTTATTCTTCAAATGTGTTGACAGCTACGCTTCTTGTTTTTAAGGTTCGCCTGCACTGTAAGCTCCGCTGTTCGTTGACGCGTAGGTTTAGTTAAGTTGGTTAACCGCCTGATGTGGGTCATTGTTGCTATTCTTGTTTCTTCCTCTGTTATTCTTATTCACAAACATATTGCAGTAGCAAAACCATGAGAAAATAGAGATAAAAAGCAAGCAAACGAAGTAAAGGATGCTGCTCACGCCCCATCCCGACTTTCCTCCGCTGACAACAGCAGGGGCTTTCATCCAATGTTAAAGATGTGTTCAATGCTAATTTTGAGTACACTAGTACGTACTACTTGTACTTGCGATCGACAGTGCCACAATATAGCTAAGTTTACGCACCGCACATTGCACAAGTATTACTTTTGTAGACAAACGTATAAGTAAAATAAAGCATTATCCTGCGGCTGTCCGCAGAATGATAAAGCTTGTCTTGCTGAATGTTGCCGCTGAATGATGCTGGTGGTCGACGACGAGAGTACACAGCGGATGATTTCTGTCACGCCCGCAAGTCGCAGATGTTTCTGCCCCTCGTTTGCCCCTTTACACGTTTGCATGGCTGTCTTCTGTGATCGGCAACGTAGAATAAGTTGTAGCACGGCGTTTGCACTTTGATTCTCACTACATCTCGCTTCCCTCTTCGTGGCTTGTTTGTAACCTTGACTTAAGAAAGTTCATGTTTCGCAACATGTTGGCGTTTCGCTAACGTCACCGTTCGTCGTTCGTTTTCAGATCGTATATCCTGCGTTACAAGTTGGTAAGCATATTTTTTTTCTTCACCTAGACTCGGTGAAATAGCTGGCATAGTTCGCGAGCAAACACTTCTACCCTGAGCACGTTTTGTAAAGACCACGTAGCACTTCCCTTTGCTCTGATTTCACTCTCACCTTTGCTTCCCTGCAAGACGTGGCGCATATGCACCAAACGATATACTAACCGCAAGAGTCTGCGTCATGAAGAGCGATGAACTTATCCTCCTTACATGGAGGTTGTATAACACTATTCTTTCAATATGCTTGCGAGAAGGCGTGCAACATCCTTCTGCGTGCACTGAGAAGAAAGAAACAAAGCTAACGATGGGATCTCAAAAAGCAGTTCCTTACAACGTCAAACTGGAAGAGACGTGTCTGAGCACAATGCCCACCTTCCCGTAGATAATGTCGTCTTCTCTGGAAAATGTTATTTATCTTCTGGCATTTCAAACTCCTGCTGGAGGCGAGACATAAATGCTATGAATCAGTGTGAAACCAATTTTGAGAAATGCTGCTTTAGGTGATGATAAACGGCAATAAATTGATTGATAGATATCAAATTAGATTATTAAATGTGTAATAAAGATTTTATCGACAATTAAAGTCGTCATGCCAACAGAGTTAAAGAAGCAAGACTATACAAGAAAGAGAGAGATGTGGATAAAAGAAAAGACCGGGCGGTTTACCAAAGGATAAATATCAGGTTGTTGGGGAATGAAAAGGGGGGTACAGAGGATGAAGAATCAAGAGAGAAAGAATGAAAAATGTGAGACCATCTCCACCGGCGCGGGTACGCAGTCTCTTAAGTCGCTGCATAGTAACACAGTGTCATCCATCACAGTTTGTCGCACAAGTCGGTCCCTTTTATCCGACGCAGGAGCGCCTTTAAAGCCACTCGCGCTGATATTCGCGCCTGCCAGTATCCAATAATTTTGGTTTCTCTGAGTTGGTAATTGTCCAGCTGGTCTCATGTGGAGAAAAAAGTCGATTTTTGCTGGTTAAACCGAGTGCAAAAAATATGCAAAGCTTGGCTACTAGTTTTCAAGAAAGTAATTTTAAAAATTCAATCAGCAACTTTTTTTAAAGGGACGTACCTAGCTACGTATACGAGCTGTATACAAAGAAGAAACACACGTGCTACTCATTTGCAAGGAGATGTTAGCCTCCAGGTATCTGTTTAACTTGCTTACTCTTTTTGCGTCAGGGCGACGGTGAGTCACAAAACAAAACTTAATCGTTCACTACACCAGTTCTGAAAACGCAGCTGAGATAACGCAAACGAAAAACAACACTGGTAATACCTTACATTACCGTGGTTATTCCCGCAAGATGTGGCAACGGTTATGTGACAATTATTGTTATTATTTGGTTTGAAAACACATCTACATTTGAAATAGAGAAAAGAGAAAGCAAGAAGCAGGCTGGCAACCGCCACCGGAAGAGGCGCAACACCTGCCTACTCTTTGGAAAGGAGGGGACAGAAACGTGTGACCAAGTTAGCATGTATTTACGCAATGGCCTTCTTCATCGATATAGAATCCTGACTTATACAACAAATGCTTATACCGGCCCTGAACTGAAAACAAACACATTAATGCAGGGTGTTGCTTTTTTTGCGAATACATCTAACAGAAATACCATGAGCTTAAATGTAAATGGGAAATAAATTCAACGAGCCTAGTGATACGTGATATGTGCAGCATTGCCATTTTTGTGGGGGAGGTTTCTCTCCCAAAAGCACGCGGAGGTTTAGACACGAAAATCTATAGAAATCACCAAAATGTGCGCAGAGAAAGACAATTTGCCGGTGAATTACTGCGTGAACTTGAAAGTAGATGTCGCTAATTAGATAAGTTAGGGAATATGATTTCGTCTCTTTTTAAAATCACATCTCTGACGTGCATTAAAATGCTTTCAACGTCGCCGTTTTAAAAGGGTGGTAACAAGATCTTCCTCGGACAGACACCTGTCTACAACAAGTGACGCCAGCGCACATGGTTCAAGCGGTTTCGTATACGTCAGATCTTACTCTGCCATAAGAAGAATGTGAGGTTGCTTCCTTTTCATTACCCGACTGTTATATTTTTTCAATTTTTTTTTCTATTCGGTCCACCGGTAGTGCGAATATAGTTATCTACATTACTGTTTATGTAAGGAGCGAAAATTGTATATATTGCAGTGCTATAGCTTAGGTTCGATGAAGCAAAGATCGCGGTGATCCGTGTGGTGGTGGAGCGCCAAGACTGAACCAAATGACACCATTTTCTACACCGTACGTAAGGACAGACACACAGAAATGAAACGTGACCTCAGCAGCGTAGAGTTATTTACATTAGGGGTCGCATTACCGCGCGACCCTTCGATGAGGCATCAGCGTGTAAAAAGTTCGTCAGGTTCTACAGGCGTGGCACTTCGTAGCGCAACCTGAACCATTGCAATCACTCCGTCATCGATGGAGAAGACAATGTGACTCCACGTCTGACGCAGTAATCCGATTTCATTTTTGGGAAACTATACTCTGACAGTTCTTGCACACTGGGCAATAACGTATAAATAACCCCGTGCTCTCGGTGAAGTATATAACGCGCTCGGTAAAAACATTACTACGTAATTGCATTGCGGCAAAGCTGCCCAAGTCACCATGCCACCGTCACAAGAGAACACGAGACGCATTGTAGAGAAAATGTATTGCTGCAATCAATGCCCGTACCAAGGGATATTCGGACGGAGACTGCTTATTTGTAGTTGCGATGAGCAGGCGGTCACGCAACGTGACTTGAAGAAATGCGTAGACATAGGTGCACTGAAGGATGCATTGAATGCCGGCGTCCGATGGAAAGAAATGCAAGCGTCCTTATACTTAACTCTCATAGCATCACCGTGATGGAACACCAGCGAGTCAGCAGCCTGCCATCCCTAATTGTACAGGCCACCAAATTTTAATCTCATTGTAGTTTTTACAATATGGCGCCTGTCTTCTTAGACAACAAGGAACGCGTGCATTCGAAAAGCTCCGAGCATCCCAGAACATTTAAATAGCAAGACGCGTAAAGAAGAGGAGTATTTGCTCTTGACGTTTTTGACTCCGTTAAAGATGTGCGGCTTTATTCAGTCCTCCGAGTGCAAGCTGATATGATCGTCCGCCCTGCTATTCTGTATACGGAGTTCTGAAAGGCAAGCGAGACATGCGATTACGACCCTCGTGCATTCATACGACATACACGCCAATGGAAGAAACTACACACTAAGAACTATTGACTAGATCTTATCAAAAACAATGTAACGAAAGCAGACATCGTTTATAATCAGGCACAAGAGGCCCGTTACCGATTCATTAACATTGCAGGTAACATACGCACAAGGGCAAAACGATGCAAGGCGACTAATTAAGCTTGAACCTTTAACTTTCATGCCGCTTTGTTTCCGAGGAATGATTGGAAACAAAATAACATCCTGAATACATCGCCCGTTAATGAGCGATGAAGCTTAAGGTGGAGTACACTGTACGTTTGCTTTCACAAATACAACTGATAAAGCTTCATTCCTCGCACTGATACCACCAAACCATTTGATTATATATCTGAAGCTTGACCATTTTTTACCGCATAGTCTCTTGTTTTGTACAGCGCTAGGATCCATTTGCGGCCGCACACTAATATTAGCAACAGGAAGATATCCTACCAAGCGCCAGAAATGAGTTCACATCTTCTCAGAGTAAATTATCCAAATTAATCAAGAAATCCCGAGATCGTATGTTGATATTATAACGTTCCATTTTTCACTGGATGCAATTAGCGGGGCATGCGTGTAGCCTTCACGAAATTGGAAAATTGTCACGATGAGAGGAAAAAAAAACATTCTAGTTGGCTCTGCCTCTTCATTGATTTCATTAACGACGTTTTAATTGTCAGTGTCTAATTAAAGAAAATTCCGAACTTCTTGCAAGTCATAGGCAATATCTTCGGTGTGTAAAGGAGCATTAGAATATGTGTTTCCACCGAGCAGAAAGAAAGAGCGATAAACTGACACTGATGACAATTGGCATCCACTCTTTCCAGTTTCTGAGTTGTGCACAATGAACTCAACTACTACATTGATTCCGGTTTCTATTTCTCTTCTCAACCGTAATGAATCCACACCCATTTTGGGGTTTGTTTTTCCTGAGCTTCCTTGGAGTAGTCATCTTTCCTGGTTTTGTAGCGTCTCTTATTTTACCAATATCTGCAGGGCAAAATGGAGAGCCTTTCGGAAATGCAAACCTGTTCATTTTATTCCTTTTTTTCTGTCCTTTGAAGCGAATGCCTCGCTCAGCGTCATTAGATTGCATGATGCGCTTATGAGAGATGTCTCTCGAAATCCTGACTTTCTAACACTTTTCAAAGAAATAAAAGCTAACAATTCAGCGTGCGCCACACACTCTTTAAAACATGTAATAGTTACACAATATTACAACCATACGAAGCGAACACGTAGTGAAGCCAAGGAATGCACAAAAAAGTTAGTTGTAGTTCTTTGTTATTATTATTGAAGTGTAGAAATGATATGCTAAAGAGAAATGAAAGTGTACGAAAAAACAACTTGCCACCCGTAGGAGCCGAACCTACAACCTCCGCATTACGCGTGCGTTGCACTACCAATTGTGCTACGGCGGCGGCTGCTCACTGGTCCACTTTCTTGGGCTTTTATGTATGTCTACAAGATCTAACCCGGGCATTGTTAGCCAGCGCAACTCAAGGCCATAGCGGCGGATGTGAAACATCCTTTTGACCAATGGTGTCACATACTTTATGGGCAGGCAGTTGACCAATGCGACTGGTAGAGCAACGTACGCGTAATGTGGAGGTTGTGAATTCGGCTCCTACCGGCGGCAAGTTGTTTTTTCGTCCACTTTTATTTCCCTTTAGCTTATCATTCGTACACATCAATTAAAAACAGCAAATTACTTCCCCTGTGCTTTGCATGGCTTCTTTATTTGTTGGCTTCATATGGTTGTGAATAACAAAAAATCGGAACCTTCAGTTTTCCTTCTTCTCGTTCATAATACAAGATCAGTAACTCATTGTCCGGTATCTTGTCGTCTTCTCAGTCCTGTACAGCTATTAACAGTCAGGTCAGTTCTGCAACTAGGTCAGCGCACGTGCTGCATAATGAAGACTGGTGAAGTTTACTAAGTGTCTGTACTGTGCAGAATTTTTCCAGGAACGATCCCCGAATCACGCGTGAACAAACGAAACTCGGGAGACCTCATACGTTCTCACAATACGCCATTATACGTCATTACAGAAACAACCAGCGCAGCAATGTTACAACACCACGGGACTGTGTAGGAGTCGAGTGTCGATTTCAATAGCCGTTATCTCAAGGCTTTGAATTGAAACAGTGAGCACTTGTGCTTCGAAAAAGTACGGTACTTGTCAAACCAAATGTCTACGTAAACAATGTATTGGGAAAAGCAGCACAGGACTGTTAACTCAGTATTGTAAAAAAATGATACAATTAAAATGCCTCAGCATTGCAACACGCCGGGCAGTTGCGTGTATTAACTGAACATCCGCGTCAATTACGTGTTTCTAGCATAGCCAAATGTTTGCTTAAAGTATGCAAATTGAAAATCTCGGCAAATAAAGTTGATCACCTGATTGATATTTTGTTATGTGCGCCTCTAACGACAGAGATACAAAGCACTAAGAGGATTAAGACTAAGTTCGTTTCGAACAACGAAGTATGCACGAACACTGTATATCTCTTAATTCCGCAGATTTAAGCATTGTCAACTAAGGGCGCACCAATAATAAATCATTTAATGGCAAACCCAGAACGAATTTTACGAGTCACTATACGCGAACCCATCAACCGTAGCATCAGAGTTGGATTGGTACTTGATCTTATTTGAGTATTGAGAAAACAGGTTCATGACTCCTCGCGACACATTACAGGAGGCATACGTGAATATCTACAAAGATTCCACGGCTATCGTGGTTCTCCACAAGAAAAGTAGAAAGTTACCAATCAAAAAAGGGACCAGGCAAGGAGGAGACACAATCTTCTCCAATGTTATTCACTGCATGCTTAGACAGAAGTATTCAAGCCATTAGACTGGTAATTCTTAGGAGTGAGGATCAACGGCGAATATCTCGGCAACCTTCGGTTTGCAGATGGCATTGTCCTATTCACCAACAATGGGGACGAATTACAACAAATGATTGAGGACCGTTAACGAGAAATTGTAAGAGGGGTTTAAGATTAATATGCGGAAGACAAAGCTCATGTTCAATACCCTGGCGAGGGAACAAGAACTCAGGATAGCCAGTCAGCCTCTAGAGTCGGTAAATGAATATGCTTACCTAGGTCAATAACTCACAGGGGAACCTGATCATGAGAAGGAAATTTACAGAAGAAAGAAATTGGGTTGGAGTGCATACGGCAGGCATTGCCAAATCCTGACTGGGAGCTAACCACTGTCGTTGAAAAGAAAAGTATACAATCATTTGCATTCTACCGGTGCTAACTTATGGGGCAGAAACTTTGAGGTTAACAAAGAACCTCGAAAACAATTTAAGTACCGCACAAAGAGCGATGGAACGAAATCAGAAATGGATCACAGAACAAACGGGGATAGCTGATATTCTAATTGACGTTAAGAGAAAAAAAATTGAGCTGGGCAGGCCATGTAATGGGTAGGATGGATAACCGGTGGACCATTAGTGTTACAGAATGGGTACCAAGAGAAGGGAAGCGCAGTCGAGGATGGCAGAAAACTAGGGGGGGTGATGAAGTTAGAAATTTTGCAGGCGCAAGTTGGAATCAGCTAGCGCAAGACAGGGGTAATTGGATATCGCAGGTAGAGGCCTTCGTGCTGCAGTGGATATAAATATAGGCTGATGACGATGATGACGATGATTCATACTCGCACCTGATTTACCCCTTAATCATCGGCGCCAAAGTATGTCAATAACACATCTCACACCACCTGAGGCCGAAACAGGGGCATTATGTTATATTTATATAGTTAATTATCTCCCTGTTCCCCTTCTTCTCTCAGAGACCCGCCAATAAACATTACACCTAAACAAAGTCAGCAAAAATATGAACTTTCACCAAAAATGGACAGTCACGGTTCAAGGAATGCATTCTGTTGCTGAACTGTCCTGAAAGTTCATGCCTGCCAAGAATTTTCTATACATGCAGTCAGGCACAGACACAAACAAAAGCAGTTGTCAAGCAGCAACATATTCGTATGCATTGGTCATTGGCTCATTCCCTATGTAATAACCAAAATATGCGTATTCACCAAAATTGAAGACGTGTATCAGACTGACAGAATGGTCTACACTTCAGTGCCATGAATAGCATTAAATTAGTTCATCTAAGCCAGCTGGCTCGCAGAAATTTTCATTTTGTTTCCCCACCTTCTAAGTAGTGACATACCCTTCGAAAGTGTGTTAGGTGTGCTACGGCATTTTCCACAACATGTGGAGCACTGACTTATAACTCCCATATTTGTCCGAACAGAAACGACAGCAGCCACCAAGGATAACAAGGAACCGCTGACCAAGACGACCAGTGACGATGTGACCACCACCACACAAAGCCCCGCTGAACATTCAAGCGTTCAAGTGACCAGTATAGTCAGCGACGAACTGGCCACCACGAAGAGCACTACTGGACGCCCAAGCGTCCCTGTGATCCAGGCGGCTAGTGGCAGTATGACTACCACCACTGAAAGTACACTCGTTCAGGTTACCACTACGAAGAGCACCACAGAAAGCCCAGACGTTCGGGTAACCACCATAAAGAGCTCCACTGAACGCCCAGTCACTCAGGTGACCACCATGAAGACAACCACTGAGCGCCCGGTCGTTCAGGTGACCACCATAAAGAGCACCACTGCAAGACCAGACGTTCAGGGAACCACCATGAAGAGCAACTTAGAGCCTCTGAGCGTCCAAGTGACAACCGTAAGGTCCACTACTGGGCAACCAAGAGTCCAGGTGACGAAGGCAGTCAGCGGTGAGGTGGCTACCCTGCAGAGCACCACAGAAATCCCGAGTGCACAGCTGAATGCTATGAAGAGCACCACTGAATCCCCAAGCGTCCAGGTGACCAAAGCGGTCAACGCTCAGTCGTCCATCATGATAAGCACCACTGAACGTCCAAGCGAGCACGTGACAGAGGTGGTCGGTGGTGAAGCGACTTCCATGGAAAACACCACTGAACGCCCAAGTGTCCACGTGACAGAGGCGGTCAGCGGCCAGGTAACCGCCGTGAAAAACACCACTGGACACCCAGGCGTCCTGGTGACCGAAGTAGTCGGCAGTCATGTTACAACTATGCAGAGCACCACTGCAGCCCCAGACATCCAAGTGACTACTATGGGGACCACGACTGAAAGTCCAAGCGTTCACGTGACCGAGGCGGTCGGAGGGGGACCTGACAACTCCGCAGAGCACCACTGAAAGTCCAAGCCTGCGGGTGACCGAAGCAGTCAGCGGTGAAATGGCTACCATGGAAAGCACTACTGAACGCCCGAGCGTCCAGACGACCAAGACGGTCAGCGTCGAAAAGACCACCACGCAGAGCATCACTGAAAGTCCAAGCACGCAGGTGACCGAAGCAGTCAGCGGTGAAATGGCTACCATGGAAAGCACTACTGAACGCCCGAGTGTCCAAATGACTAAGACGGTCAGCGTCGAGAAGACCACCACGCAGAGCACCACTGAAAGTCCAAGCGTGCAGGTGACCGAAGCAGTCAGCGGTGAAATGACTACCATGGAAAGCACTACTGCACGCCCGAGCGTTCAGACCCCCACGCAGAGCGCCACTGAACGTCCAAGTGCGCAGGTAACCAAGTCGGTCAACGACGAGGTGAGCACTATGACGATCACCACGAAACGCCCTAGCGTCCAGGTGACAAAGGCAGTCAGTGGCGAGGTGACCACCATGACGAGTACAACTGAAGACTCAGGCATCATCGTCGACGTCGTCGTGGTGACCAGCTCGAAGCCAGCGACGCCCACTACCCCACCTCCGGATAATCTTGCCGCTATTGTGGAAGGAGCCGTCGTGGTTCCACAGGGCAGCCCAGTCGTGGAAGGCGGAGCCAGCGTTGTCATTGAAGTGGTTCCTATCGTAAATGCTAACGCTACTGCTGGGCAAGGCAGCGTGGCTATTGACACGCACTCTACCTTTAAACCAAGCTCAGAGAAAGGCAGAAAGCCGAAAAGAGCACGTACTCGCCTCAAGAAGCAGTTTACAAACACCTACATGCGCCCTTACGTTGTCAAGCACTGCGGTATACCCCATGAACGAATGCGGCGAATTGTAGGAGGCAAAGTCACGACGCTTGAGCGTTATCCATGGACGGTGAGTGATATTTCAAGGCTCCGCGGTTAACGGTGTGCAGATTTTCTTCTTTATCGAAGTAGGGTCAGTTGACAAAGCAGCATCGCATAGATAATTTGAGTGGCAGCGTCGACAGGAGTCATACACGGCCGGCAGTGATCAACTGCAACGGTGTCCCAGCGTACCAATTAAAGTTCGCTTTGTTCTGTCACTGGTATATAGGACCAAGGTAATCATATTGTTCTACATGTGGCACTTGAAATGTTTATACGAAAGCATAAACCACGCTCTTCCGCCGCTTTCTATTTTAAAACTGCCATATTCTCTATTCATATCGAATTTGTGTTTCAGGGGCCGTGTTTCAGGGCGGTCCGATATCTTTAAAGAATGTACGTTGAACGTAGTCCCATCTTCAACCAAAGTAAAATTTAGATTTAAAAAAAGTCCGGCGATTTATTTGCCGAAACCGCGATCTGATTACGAAACCACGCTGATAATGAGGCACGCCGTAGAAGGAGACTCCGGGTTAATTTTGACCACGGTTCTTTAACGTGCACCCCAACCAAGTACACGAGCGTTCTTGCATATTGGCACCATAGAAATGCGGCCGCCGCGACTAGGATAGAGCCTGCGAGCTCAGCAGCGCAACGCCATAACCACTGAGCCTGCCGCGGCCAATTATAAACTAATCTTTCAACGAAACAAAACAGTATTCGTTGCACACCACCACGGCACGGCAATCTATGAGCAATCTGCAACGCAATGTAACAATGTTAAACTCTGCGCTCGAGCTCCCTGCGAGCGTCACTTTTTATTATTATTATTATTATTATTATTATTATTATTATTATTATTATTATTATTATTATTATTATTATTATTATTATTATTATTATTATCACCATCATCATCATCACCATCATCATCATCTTTGTTGTTGCAACGTGCAAACAAAACGTTTCAGAAAGGTAAAATACTTCAACCATTAAAAATGATATTTGCACACATTAGCTCGAAAACATGGTTTGGTGATAATTCTATAAGATTCAGTAGTTTGTACACCGACTCCTTCAGTAAGTATACTCATGTTGTGTCCGACTCCAGTAGGCTTAAAAAATATTATTGGGCACATGTCCAACATCGACAATTATGGAATATTTGCCCGATGAGACGCGCCCGACGGGCACGCCTCAAGGCTCAGTCATATCACCATTACTCTTTAGTTTAGTTTTACTAGGGCTACCCGAGAAATTAACAGAAATAGAAGGATTATATCACAGTCTCTACGCGGATGACATCACCCTCTGGGTTCCCGGGGGAGGTTGTGACGGTCACGTCGAGCGAACGCTATACAGGCGGGAGTAGATGCAGTGCAGGAGTACTTGCGAGGAACGGAACTCGAGTGCTCGGCGACAAAGTCCGAACTGTTACTCTACAAACCCACAAGCAGAGGTCGCAAAACCCTGCGTGAATAGGAACGGGAATACTCAAAAATACGCGTTATCTCGGAAGACAGTACTCCCATATCGCACGTAGACAAAATTAGAATCCTGGGATTACACCTGCAGGCAAACGGATATAACGGAGAGACGATGCGCAGATGCCGTCGTTCAGTAGACGACACGATCCGACTCTTGCATCGCATCACGAATAGACGCAACGGTATGCGCGAACACTGCGCGATCCGTCTCGTGCAGGCGTACGCGATAAGTCGCATAACGTACACCGCCCCCTACCTCAAGTGGATAGGGTCGGAAAAAAAGAAAATCGATTGCATGATACGAAAGTCTTTCAAGAGGGCGATAGGCGTTCCAATCAACGCGAGCACCGACAAGTTTCTAGAGCTCGGACTTCACAACTCACTCGACGAATTAATGGAGGCGCACGACGTTGCGCAATACGAAGGATTATCCGAGTCAACGACGGGTCGACGCATCCTCGAGTCGCTCGGCATCACGTACCACACTCAGCATGGAGAAAAAACGGTGGTTCCAGCCTCGGTCCGCGACCGCCTGATCGTCCCGCCGCTTCCCAAGAACATGCATCCGACGCATCACGTCGGGCTACGCAACAAACAAGCTAGCGACCTTCAAAAGAAATTTGGTAAAAGTAACGAGGCGGTGTACGTAGACGCCGCGCGATATGGCGAAGGATGAAGCGCACACGCGATCGCGGTTGTAGACAGCACGGGCAAATGCCTCGCGAGTGCCACGGTGACCACGGGACACATGGAGGCGGCAGAAGAAGCCGCGATAGCCTTAGCACACTCCAAATCTATGAGGACGGGGACTCGACGTCACAAAATTCTACGGGCTTCCTCCTCTGGACCCCGGCACACACCGACGTCCCGCTCGCGGGCAACGAGGCGGCCCACGCCGCGGCTCGAGGTCTCACTCGCCGAGCCGTGGCAGACTATGTGGCCGCCGCCTCCGCCCCCGAGTGCGGGGCGTTGGATCTGCCGGATCGAGACACTACGACAGGCATGCTGCAACAACAACAATCACAATGGCTGTGGGGCGATCGCCTGACCACGTTCAGAGACCTCACAAAACACTAAAGACTCGAAAAACGCAAATTCCCGCCGCCGCACGTTAAATTAAACAGGAAAGAGGCCGTAAACTTACGCTTACTACAAACACACAGTTACCCAAGTCCGGCAGTCTTACGCCACTGTTACCCTATATATAGCTTATATCCGACTGATGCGTGTAAAGCGTGCGGACTCAGAGCAACGCTGCGACGCATGCTCTGGGAATGTGCCGGCAACAACGGTACTGAAACCGCCGCCGTTCGCGACGCGCCCATAACGGCAGGCGTTACTGGATTAAAGGAAGCCTCGAGCTTGCTCATTCCCGCCGTTGCCCCGCTGCTGGGGCCGCCGGGGACCTTCGCCATCGGCGTCGCCGCCGCTGGGAGACGGCCCTGAAAAGTTCGGAGCTGGAAGACCAGCTCTGGGCCGTCCGGCAAGCCGAAGATGCCGCCCGAGTCCAAGGACTTCGAGCCGACACCTGAGACCACCGGCACTTTAAATAAAGTTTATTTCTTCTTCTTCTTCTTTGCCCGATGATCTAAGAGTACCTCTGAAGATTAGTGGTCGTTTTCCAATAGGAAAGTAAGTAATAGACGCCATGCTCACGTAACTTCAAGTTTCTGTATGTGTATAGATGTCCGCGAAATTAAATGTCGTTTTACACCATTAATTTGTCATTGCAATAGATCTGGGGCTGAATTCACAAAGCTTTTCGCTCGCAAGGGCTGTTTACTGTTGATCGGCCGCTTTCACTATTATGTCCAACCAAACGATAGCCTGGCACTTATTACAAACATTTCTGGCGTAAACACTTCTTGAATACGAGCCCCGGAACCCAAGCTCTCCAAATGTCTACGGGATACTATATATGGCGTTCCCGATTTTCTGCCGTACTGAGGGCGCCCGCTGCTCATGATAGCGATCGGCATGAGAACGAGACGACTACAGTAGCTGTGGCCAATCGTGAACGGAACTTGCAAGGCCACCCATTTGATTGTATATGTGGATGACAACGCAGCACGCTATAAAAATTATATACTGACTTTGTTGATGTCCTTTATTCTAATACTTGTGCACGTGTACCTTGATGCAGATAGAGAGATTCAGGGAACTCAAACACATCTGAAAATCGGTTTTCACCCTACATTGGGTGACGGAACCATGATGCAAACATACAGAGTGCTAGCCGGCGTGCGAAACAATTTAGATAGCTGCGTGTGCACGCGTACTACGTGTACTTGAATAACACCGCGTTAATGCTCGATTCCTCTTTGCTGACTTTTGTTGCATCTTCGCTTTCGCTCATGAGGTAATGAAGCAGGCAGTGCCATTTTCTGGCGCGATCTCCTTGGATATTTTTATGAATAACATATGCAGTATTGTCTTGTAGATTTACACGCACTTAATTATTTACCGTTCAAATCCCCAGGTCGGCATTTGGATGAAGTACGGAGAACGGCCATACTGCGGTGGAGTCATCGTATCCTGGCTCTTCGTCTTAACGGCCGGCCACTGCACACGCAAGTAAGACGGCCGCTCTGCGTCGAGGTGATGACTTTGTCAATGTGCATGCAGCTGCTTCTCTTCTGAGTGGGCGCTCTGCACCTAGGGCCTCGGTTCACACAGCCGTTAGTACGTAGGAACTAACGGCTGTGTGAACTAACTTTCTACTCTAGCACGTAGGAAGTCACATGTTACTCAATTTCCGTGCGTAATAGATGTCAAGGGTCCATCGGCCTTTCGCTGATAATTCTCTATCACGAATGAGAAGCAGTTGTTCTTACAGTGGCTATAGCGTATTAACTATGTTTGTTAATACGAACCCTATTTCCTGCGAGCAGTTTCCGAGAGGATAGGTATTGCCATTTATAGATCAGATATCGTGAAATGCGGCTCTAATATTTCATTACTGCTTTCGAGGCGTGTTTGTGAGTCTGGTGTAAAAAATCTGGCCCAAGTTCGCGCAGCGTCCACAAACGCAAATCCATTGCTTCACTGAGAGCCCCAAGTAAACAAAAGCCATCGTCTGCACCAATTTATGGTAGAAAGATGCAAAATGTGCTCAAATAAGCCTTTCAGTGAGACAAAGCCATCAAAACAGCAAGGAGCTTGGCCTCTCCTAATCAGGGAATGATATATAGGCGGAGTCGACGAAGCTGACCTCTCGCAAAATCCCGCAGAGCTTTGGCAAACGTGATTCATCATGACCCTGGCCTAATGGCGTAAAGCACGAGAACTATAATTTCATCACAGCGTGTGCGTGCGTGCGTGCGTGCGTGCGTGCGTGCGTGCGTGCGTGCGTGCGTGCGTGCGTGCGTGCGTGCGTGCGTGATGCATATCATTGGTTCTTACTCGTTTCCGCAGTCCGAGAAAATTTGTTTTGGAGTGTTTAATGATTTTTCACTTTCAGTATAGTAGTGTGCGCCGTATATATAGATCTGTACAGCCTATACGTACACAGACCGCAATGAGAAGCCAGTTTAAAACAAACCCCTCGCCTTTATTTCCTATATCCCCTATTCATTCTTCTTCCAGCAAGGTGGCACACGACCTCCGCGTTAGCTTCGGGTTGAGCGAGATCGATCCCGACCGCGTGTTGACTGAACAGCAAGACCACCTGGTCAACGTGGCGGCCATCCACCAGAACCCGCTGTTCAAAGACATCGTCCACGGCGACGACATATCTATACTGAAAATGAGCAAGCCGTTGCAGATTGGCGGCTACCCAGTTACGCCCATTTGCATACCGGAAGCCACAAGCACAAATATCACGACAAATGACATCGTTGGTACTGACGGTGTCGTCGCCGGCTGGGGACGAACCAAATACGGTAAGAAGACCCTTCGCTGTTACCCTCATTTTCAAGTGCCGAATATTTATTGAGCAGTGCGACGAAGCTAAAAGTGATGTGAACAGAATACGTTTAGGGCTGGGTAATAACACAAAGTGTGAACAAATGCACTGATTTTCCTTAAGCTCACTAAATATTCCCATTGAACAGGCATTTCACTGTAAGCGGAAATAACTCTCAGGTGGGAGTATACTGCTTGTCCTCTAGCGACCCCCCGGTTGGGAGTTTATTATGCTCCGAATGATCGGAGTATTATTTTTACTCCGTGCGGGCGGAATTTTTGCGTGGCGCCACGGGAGTTTTTTTCCTGTCATTTTTATTTTTTTATTTCGGGCTGTACGGATGTTCTCGAGCTGCACCGGGTGTATAAAAAAACTATCACGTCAAATTGCGTGGAGAATTTTATCTGTAGAAGCTACGGGTCAAATTCCAAAATATACGCACAAGAATAAGCCAAATTCTGCGAAACAAGTGAACGAGACCAGACAGACCAAGCCATACACAAACACATAACATTTGAGAAACACCCGATGAAGAACTGTGAAGGACATCCAACGGACGCTCGACACACAACAAGCAGCAACCCTGCCAGTATATATATAGCTACGATAATGTGTGCCTCGAAACGGCCTAGCGAGCAGCTGTACTGTTTTCGGAATTACGACTCACAGGTTCGCACATATGAGCTCTGCCTCTCTGAAAGTAACATGAAACCTAAATCCACACGGAACTGTTAATTTAGAATACTGATAAAACAACGTTAATGGCATAATTTTTCATAATTAGAATGCCATTCTGTTAGCACTGAAGCGACTTCGCACACTGCCGGCGTCCGCGGCCACAAAGTAGTGCATTGGTTACAGTACGCAAGAAAAATGTACGTGCGCGTGCTTCATGACAAAATTAGCTTCGTGCGAAAGAATGGTGGCGGGACAACAATTTATTACATGTGAGCATGACCCGTAGCAGCCCACGTAACACCGAAAATTGCGTAGTCATACATTTTTTTTTTTTTTTTACCGCACTACTTGCTCCGCGTCCAAGCAATGTTTCTCGGTTGTGAAACGGAGCTATATCGCTGATCTGGCAAACGAATCCTCACGCTCGGAGCCAGCAGGTATGCTCCTAAATAAGTACCTTTGATGGAGCATGATGTTAATGCAATATCCGAAGCAACGACGTCATCAAAACAGAACTGCGCGATAACAATTCGATTCACATCGCTCAGTAAGAAGCTTTATTCACAGTACGTACTTACGTCCTACCGTATTTCCTGGGCGAGGATATCCGTACACAGGTTCATAAAAAGAATTGCTTGCACGACGGTATTACTTACTGGCGGCACAGCACAGTAACGAAGTCGGAATATGGCATTCATGTGCGGCTTTCACGGACGTGGTCCCTCGAACAGTGGCTGCTGTTGCCACTGCTACGCGGCACTTTACACCGGACGTTGTCAGCATATACTCAAAAGGACATAAAAGTGGTATTTCACGCACTGAAGAACACAAGTCAAGGTCACGCAACACGAAAGCACAGCCAGAAACATGAGCCGACATTACGAGTCAACCGGCAGCTTCGTGGTCACACCTAAGCCTTTTTCCGCACTTGAAATCATTGCTCTTGCATTCATCGCTGCCAGCAGAGTGATCACAGCTAACGTACATAAAGATGAGATACAATGAGCTTCAGACAGGCCTATAACACTTTCTGGAAGTGTAGGAAAGAAAATCGGCGAAACGCTGGCACGGAACAACACTTCACAGATGTAAACAAACCGTCAGCCATGAGTACAGTGTACTATAGTACACTATAGCCATGAGCCCCGCCGACTCCGCCGAACGCGGCCGGTCGCTCGCGTGGAGCACAGCCTTATGGGAAGCACCACGTGACCAACCTGTTCCGGCGGGGGAGTTTTTTAAAACTCCCTGTTAAAACTCCTCTGCGGAGTTCCCGCAGAGAACAAAATTTTGAAGGTGGAGTAAAATCACGTCAAGTCCGCCCTATCCTCCCACAGGTAGTGAGCGGAGTGGAACGAGGGAATGCCGTTGTATTCCTCCCATACATCGGAGTAAATATTCAAGAATGGGAGTATATAGGGCACATCACCTTGTTATAATTCCCATGTGGGGGTATTTTCGTTTACAGTCAGCCACTGCACGTGTCATTGCTGCAATCTATGCATTTGCAGTTTTCTTATAGGTGTACGACTCCGACAGAAATAAAGCGTGATCAACGAAATATTACTATTACATTTGATTATTTGTATTCAATAAGCTTCAATGTAAGTTGTGTTCTAGTGCCTTTAAAGCGCAATAGGGTTAAAGTACGTCCTAAGTCATGCTTATTTCCGTGCCTTTTGAGAGTGATGGAGGTTTCAAAACGATTCCTACAACGAAACGTGGCGCTAGCGCCTGTGTGAATTTTGTCAGTAATGTTCAGTTTCTACTGAACGCTGTGTCATTATTCGCGTTCGCCATACCAGACACGCACCGCATGCTACATAGATTACGATGCTTTACGTGCAAATGAAGTCGAACTTATCTCTGAAATATTCTGGACGTTGCACTGCATTGTAGGCAACGAATTATTCCATTTAATACGGATGTCGATAAAAAGCATGTCGATAATACGTTCCATGTGATTGCGAACGCATCGGTTAGGCAGCAGTATTAGAATCGAACCAAGAGGGCTTAGTTTTTCCCCCAGGGCTAAAATTAAACCAAAAAGAAATGTGGGGGAGCCCGCACCACCAGAAGGTATAACGGGCATTAATACCAATCATAAAATAAAATAAAATGGGTCATCGGGGCTGAAAACCAAAAAAAAAAAAAAAAGAATTCCGAGAAAAAAACAATCAAAGAGAAAAAAGGGGTTTCGGAGGCAAAGTCAGCAAGTGGAATCGTGAACAACAAAAAGCAATAATTCAGGTAGTGCTAGTGTAACAATAAAGAAACCTGGTAATGAGCTCCGGGAGGAAGAATAAGGAAATTATGTGGCAGCTCTCGGCAGTGACCTGCCGAGATCGGCCTGGTCCATTCATTCATTCATTCATTCATTCATTCATTCATTCATTCATAACAACGGCTGTATCCTTACTATGGAAACATCCCCGGCCTACATATTAAGAACTTCCAATGTGCGGGCTGTCGCATTTATGAGAATAATGACAGAGGAGGGCTTCTCCCGACAAAGCTTCTGATTGAGGAGAAGCAATCCTCGGCAAATGCCTACAGCTCGGGGAGTAACATGGGCATTCACGAACAGACTTCCTTGCATTATAATAATGAATAAATTATTACTGTTTCAACAAAGTTTATCTATATTTTCCTTGCTTCGTCATTATTAGTATCTGATAATAGGTCAGTACTTAGAATATTTATCCACATAAATACCCATAGAGTGGCCCCGATTTATCTAAATACGAAGCTTCTGCCCCTTTTGGTCCTGCCAGGGAAGCGGAAAATCTGTTTAAGCGCTTTACATAACGCCTCTAAACAGGTCGAGATTGAGGGTTTAGCAATTTTCATTTTATCTCGTAATTGGCACACACTTCTAAATTTGTCTGCGTATCGCCCCTAACATTTCCCGCATTTCCTCAAAATATACAAGCGAACGAAAATGCAGTCTAAATAGGGTGGTCAAGCATTAGATTGAGCGACGGGAAACAACAAATGTGAAATTGGCAGACAGGCAGGCTCTGTGCTCGTGCGTGCGTGCGTGCGTGCGTGCGTGCGTGCGTGCGTGCGTGCGTGCGTGCGTGCGTGCTGCGTGCGTGCGTGCGTGCGTGCGACTTTACATCCGCTGCAGGCAGCTACGCGTGCAGCGAAGCTGGCACGTTTAGATTTGCATTAAATGCACATGTGTACATGTTTCCATCTTCTGCCCCGCTTTCTTAGGTGGTGAGAGCAGTAAGCAGCTTCGGGAAGTATGGTTGCCTATTGTGTCCAACAACGCATGTTCGGAAATATTCAAGGACATACTTAAGATTCGGGACGAGATGATCTGCGCTGGTGACATCAATGGCACAAAGGACGCCTGTCAGGTAATGTTGTCTAGTTCTACAGACGCCAAAATGTGCTCGTGTTTCATTAGGATGTTATCTGTCGACGTTCTCTTTGCCTAAAGCTAAAAGTAACATCACCGTTAATTGTAAAATATAACAACTTTTAAAGCTTTCTTTATTACTAGTTATTACATTGGTTTTATCCGCGGACTCTGCAATCAAAGCACTCTGTCGTCGTGGCGCGTACGACGCCAAAATGTGCTCGTGTTTCCTTAGGCTGTTATCTGTCGACGTTCTCTTTGCCTAAAGCTAAAAGTAACATCACCGTTAATTGTAAAATATAACAACTTTTAAAGCTTTCTTTATTACTAGTTATTACATTGGTTTTATCCGCGGACTCTGCAATCAAAGCACTCTGTCGTCGTGGCGCGTTAAAGAACACAAAGGTATTATAAAGCTTATGACCACGTATTTATGAGGGAGGACAGTTGCCCAAGAGTAAATGGCAGAATTCACTTAGCGCGCTGGAGGTGCATGAAGACAAGTTGTGTGACTACCCGTTTTCTTTGTGCAGGGTGACTCCGGAGGCGCGCTCATGTGGCGGTCCAAGGCTGATGATCGCTGGTACACGTTGGGCGTCGTGTCGTTCGGCGTGAAATGTGCCGAGCCCGGATACTATGGTACTTACACTCGCGTGCAGAGCTACTTGAACTGGATCTGCGAAGTCACTGACGGCCTGCTCTGCTTCGGCTCGTCCTCCTACAAGCCCGTGATTTTGCCATCGAAGAGCATGAGAGAGAAAAAGGACGACTCCACGTCTCCGTGAACGTCATCAGCTCGCTTTAGTCTACAAACAGTTCTGCGAGAAAATATAGCACGAAACTGCGGGGACAAAAAAAAAGTTATGCAATAGAAAGGAAAGCAATCGCAGACGTCGCCCGTGGCTGCACGTAAAGTCACGGCCCAGAGAGACTGCAACGTGTGTGCAAAACTGGCTGTTACGCAACTGGATGGGATACCTGTGCCATGCGCAAGCGGGATGATTCTTTATAGATATGAACCTGCCTGTCCAGTAACAGAGTTCGTGGCTCCGGGCACACCAGCCATGGCGTGGTCAATCGCTGCAACGGTAATAACGAGCCTCGCGCTTCGGTCGCTAGTGCGAGCGCTTATACAAAGCTTCTTACACCATGTCTGTGGTTACGAAACACACGGCCTGGCGCGAATGAATGACGATTGTCAGAGGCGCTGGCTACCGAACAAAGTCAATGCCTTGTCTCGTGAGAGGAAGAGCAAAAGTTGCCATGTAAAAAATACAACCTTGTTACAAGGGACTTCTTAAAGACACTTACAGATAACCAGCTTGCTTACGAAAAATAATCGAAATGCTATGCTTAAAAAACGAAAGAGAATAGACTGATACCATTTGTAACAGTGAATATAAAACAGTCATTTTGGAGCGAGTCGTAACTGGATGTTCTTTGAACAACATGTGATATGATTAATAAATGTTTTATCGTTTTCAAACATTGGTATATGCAGTAGTTGTTCAATAACGTATAATAATTGCTCATGCAGAAGCTTATGTGACAGAGTGGCGAATCAAGGATTCTGAACAGCGCTTCATCAACTGGACCATCGACCACGACATGAGAGGTGTGCGTAGAAAGTGCTCACGCGGTATCTCCCGGTTGCCTGCAATGTTCTGACCTGCCCGTTTCTAATTTATTGAACGGGCCCGTTGAGCCCTCAGTTTTATCCTGCCCTCCCCCTCGCTTGGTTTTTGTCCAAATACATTCCATTTCTTTTTAGATAGTACAAGTAGTTACAGATGGCACAATTATATAAACTTCATCTTTTCGAGAGCCTAAAGCGGACAGGTCGATTATTTGAGGAGTTCTTTTTTTTTTTTTTCTAAAAGAGCCAAGTGGCAGAAACCGAAACTGGGCTAAATTTGACAGAAACGTAAAGTACACCTAGGTGTCTTTTATTTTAATCACAATTGTAATCAAAACAAGTATATTCCTGATTGAAACGTGAACTCTAAAGAACAGGTTCGAATCAAAAATGGGCCAAGTGCTGCACCTGCTTGAACCAAAGTGAGCCAGATCCATTCACCCAGTGCTGCCTGAATGCCTCCTGACCAAAACAACCAACATGGCCGCATGCAGTCTGTTTCACGTGCGCTAGTTGCCGTGTTATAGTGTTTTAGTCAAAGACGGTACATTTCAAATGGAAGACGACGGTAATGAAGAGATTGGGGACTGGTCTATTCGTATAAGAAGAAGAAGTGATCCCAAATAGAGGATGCAACCGACGAAGACAGATAGGTGTTAAGTTTGTCGCACAGTATTGCGATATTCTTCATGCGCTGATATATAGTCTTTTTTTTTTTTTTTTTTTTTGGGGGGGGGGGTAGCCAATGCAAGCGCAAATAAAATGGTTCAATGAAAATGAGCCAATGACTGTGTTACATATCTATAAGAGCCAAATCCAAACTTTACTCCTGAATTACGGCGATAGTAGGCTATATACATTTTAACTGCAATATAGCTTTGAGGTATTTTGGTGACATGAGCGCAATGGCAAAAAAATTGTTGGAGCAAGCTCGACCATATTGCCATTAGCAAACAACTGCCTTTTTCGCAAGTCCATTTAATGTGGACTTGGCGCTTTTAGAAAAAAAAACGCCTCATTTAACTTATACGTGAGTAAATATTTTACGTAAGGCAGTTGCCAGGAGTCTTATATTCAATATGCTATTTCCCATAGATGATGTAATATCGTATCTCAATTATGTCTGCCACAGACGTCCTTGCAGATGAAGCGTGCTGAATTGGGATATATATTTTGCTTTATATAGTTGTAAACTTGATACTCGAAAAATAATTTTGAAATCTCCCGAGTTTCAGCAAAATCTTTAGTAACATTCGAAGACCTCAAAAATAATCTGTTCCAGACACCCACTAGAATCTCAGATTTTGTTATAAATGTAATCAATTTCATTTAAGATGGTTCTGGTAGTAACTGTGTACACAAGCTAGCAAAGTGTAGCGTTCGTAGAACACACTGGCAACGTAATTAAACGATTAGACGTTGGAGCACTCGAACTAAATGCGCTGAAGCCCTTATGCCCACGGATAGCAATGTAACGCTTCTCTCGCACAGTCGATCTTGCGACACCTAATGAAAGCTGTGCTACTACAGAGACCCAGTTTTAACTCGCTTTTTAGGCTGCAGGAGGCTGTAGATGCCTATATCACTGCACACGGTGGAAGCGCCGAGTGACGAAAGCTTTCGGAAACGGCTTTTATTTTACCTATAGAGGTAGAAGGCCTGCAGGACACGCAGCCATAGTTACCATATGGTCTCGAAGGTACGTTCTTCGCATCTAAAAGAATGAAAACGCCACGGAGGAAGACAGCTGCTTTAATAAGCGAGCATCATGTAGATGTCGCGCAGACGAGCCGCTTGATAAGCACCTGTAACCACGCCATGCTGTAACAGACGACGCTCGCACGCTTGGCACAAAAGTCGATCGCAGCGCTATGGCGGCGGGAACTAACAGGTTCTCAATGCATTAAACAAGGAATTTTGTTTATATTCGGCGAAAATAAAAGGAACGTCATGGTTAACGTGTAGGCAAAGTTCAAAGTGTGTGGGTCAATTGCGGCCTTTACAATAAATTACGTATGCAAGTGCTACAGCACATTATAAGTGTGTTTTACGAGCGGCGCAACATCTTGCCCGCTGCCATGGCGCAACTACAAATGCCACCAAGATCAAATTTAGCAAACATAGAGGAACGCTATGGCAAATTTGTGCGCGAGGTTAAATGCCTCTGCATCAAACACAGCCTTTGTAAAAATTCCTTTATCAAGTGCTCTCAAGCCTTACACGGCCATTTTACGCTCTGTTTCCCATTGTCCCGAGGAAACTCTACACAGAGTATATATTTGGCGAAAACAGGCTGACTTTTACATGATACATGATTGAGTTTTACGAGCCGCGAAATATTCTGCGCGCAACCATGCCATACATACAAATGTCGCAAAGATCAAACTTAGCAGTCTTCTGCTGATTGATCACAATGGCATATTGCTTTGTGCAGTTAAATGCGTGTGGATGAAATATCGCTTTAGGAAATAATTTGTGAATTAAGTGTTCGAAAGTGTCATACGGCCGTTAACAGAAATGATTCCCAATGTCCCGAGATAACCCAAGTTTATATTTTGTGGGAACGGTGGTCACGCTAAGTGCAATGTGTGACTTAACCTTAGAGTTGCTGACCTAATTGGAAGAGTTGCAACTAATTACCGCACTCTCATTCTCTTTTTCTTTTTTATGCGTTACATGTTCGTATAGTAAAGGCTTGCCCGGTGTCCAATTGGTGAGCTAAAGAAAGTCCTTGTTTATACACGGTGTTTCACTTAACTGCGAATACACGCAAAGTGTTTCGAGCGGCCAGCGGCAATTTTGCGTGTATTCGCGGGCTTCTTTCACGATTGTAAAAATACTTTTATGTAGCACGTATTGAGCAACAGAAAGCTGTATCGGGAGTTTTTCATGTTACTCTACAATTTTCTCATTGACACTGTTCATCTAATCATAATAATTTAGAAGTTGATTAATTAATTAGGACCAATTATCTAATTAGGCGAAATGCGAGAATAATTGGAGTATCTCCAAGGTACGGCGAACAACATTAGCCTGGTTCTGTCCATCTACGTAGAATTTGCATATTTTTAAGGTTTGGCCCAAGTTCAGTGAGACGCCCTGTATTTATTTTAAATTAGGGGCACATTATGGGTAATGCGTAGAAATTCAAAGTGTGTGAACTAATTACTGCCTTTGCAGTACATATTACGTATTCAGGCTATCTGGAGAGTTACAGTGTATTTTACGAACAACGCAGAATTTACTCCATTGCCCAGTATGGGCGAACTACGAACGCAACATGGGTCAAATTTAGTGAAAATGGGGGTGGAGGGACACACTATTGCCAATGTTCGGGCGACGTAAAATGTGTGGATGAATCACTGTCTTTGTAAAAATTTCTTAACAAGTGCTTTAAAACGTTATATGCGGGCAAAGTTTCAAAAGGACCAGTCACATACGGGGAACATGTTAAAGTAAATGATTTAATTAATGCAACTAAAATTCGTATTGCAAATGCTCGAAAAAACAGTTTCGCTGGAAGTTGAGTTGTGATTGTGCTGCCATCTTCTCTTTCCATTTGTTTTTTTACAGCCAAGCTGTTAAGGGCTCACTCTTCGATGGTCGCGTCCGGCAATAGAAAAAAACTCTCATTGGCCGTATGGTGTATGTGCGAGTGAAAGCGCGCGAGGTTTCACGGGGAGCGAACACCCGGCGGAGAGCAAACGCGACTTATGTGCGAGTGAAAGCGCACGAGGGCGAAGGACACGCGCTTTCACGGGGAGCGAACGCACGGCGGAGAGCAAACGCGACTTCTTCCGTGGCGCGAAAGGCCGTGGGGGGACGGGAGGGAGGGAGGGGAGGCGACGTTTAGGTTCGGCACCAAATGCGTATCCTGCGACCCGGCGCAAGGGGAACTGGTGACTCAATCACAGTCTGCAGAAGATTTAACATAAAAGGCACGCCCTGCCGGTGTTTTGTTTCATGACATTTGTTTATGGGTTGTCATTCTCAAAAAATGTCGCAGTTTCGCCCGAAAGGCGAAGCATCGATTGCGATAGCAAATTAGTAGAGAGCTATTCGAAGTAGGGATAGTGGTTTTATCTTCTTCTTCTTTCTGGGGTTTTACGTGCCAAAACCAGTTCTGATTATGAGGCACGCCGTAGTGGAGGGCTCCGGATTAATTTCGACCACCTGGGGTTCTTTAACGTGCACTACAACGCAAGCACACGGGCGTTTTTGCATTTCGCCTCCATCGAAATGCGGCCGCCGGGGCCGGGATTCGATCCCGCGACCTCGTGCTCAGCAGCGCAACGCCTTAGCTGACTGAGCCACCCCGGCGGGTGAGTGGTTTTATCGGCTGCATAAACTTGGACACATTCGCTTACTAGCTCAATTAACAATCGTGGTGTCAGCGCGCACAAGCAAACATGAATAGATCACACTGAATGACCGCAGACAATCACTGTCAAAACGCTGGCAGCAAGCGCAGCCGCCGCAGCGGGCGAAGGCTCGCGCGGTCTGTCGCTTCAACGGAAACTGAGCGGCGAATGCACAGCGGATACAAAGGTCAGAGCCGTGTGGAGATAAGAGACGGTGCGGGCGACCGGCAACGCCGGGCAAAGTGCAGAGGAGTTGTGCAGAGAAGTTGTTGGCAGAGGAGAAGCTGCCCCCCTCCCCCCCTCCTCCTTCCCGCGCTGCCTTCCCGCTTTCTTGCTTTCACGTGGGAGATTGAGTGGCAAGATACGCCTTTGGTGCCGGAGCACAGCGCCGCCCCGCCTCCCTCTCTCCCATACCCCCACTGCTTTTCGCGCGACGGTCGCGTTTGCTTTCCGCCGTGCGTTCGCTCTCCGTGATAGCGCGCGGGGGAGTTCGCCCTCCGTGATAGCGCGCGTCCCCCGCGCGCTTTCGCTCGCGCATACGGCGCGCGGCGACGATTTTATCGCCCTTGGAATCTATACGGAACCTCACAGCGACGGCGACGACGACGGCAGAAATCCGGTTGAAGTGTCCATATAATTGATATCGCAATAAAATTCTGAGGAGCTGTATAAACTTGGACATGTAGCAGCACCTGTAACGCGCTGAACTGTTGTCGACGGCGGCGGCGTTTTGCCCGCGTTCGCACCGAACGCGCGCGGCGTTGGTGACGGTCCCTGCGGTCACTAAATAAATGAAAACCACCGGATCATATATATTCCTCATTCTTTAATAGTTCAAATAACCAATTACACCATCACATCTTAAATAGTCATAATTGGAAACACATAATTCCCACCATAGTACAGCCCTTCGCTGGTCTTCCATCTCCACCACTGTGGAAGGGCTGACAGTTTTATCCTTACCTTTGCTCCCGTTGATATTGCTACACGCGTGTGGTATTTGATTGTTTGAACTAGGCGCGCGGGCGCCATCACTCGAGAAAAGAGGAAGAAGAACGAGCTGGGCTCGCGCGGTGAATCTAACCGGTCAGCGCTGCAACCGCTGTTGGAAATATAACCTGTAAATAGTTGCTCGTCTCACTGACTCGTCCTTCGCGTAACAATACGAAGGTAAAACCGGCACGTGACCACGGGAGTAAAAAAGCAGCGGTGCGAGGTGCTTCAGTTTTCAGATGGTATATGTATATATATAGTGTCTGGATATAGCTGCAGACTTGTTTATACAGGGTGTTTCATTTTAGCTGCACCAAATTTTTAAAAATTGCCTGTGGCAGATAGCACAATTATAATCCTTGATCTAAACTACTCGATGAGGCGTTCATTACTTCCACGAGAAATCAAAACGCCTATTTGAATAAATAACAAGTTTACGCTAATTAACTTTTTGATTAAATATTTTACGGCACATCTTTCAATCTACGAATTATAGCCGCTGAGTTCGCAAGGCGTATCCACTTGGAACGAATTCTCAGGACTGAACCAGTTTCCAGATATTAATTTTCAAAGTGTCCGACGAAATGAATGGGCGTTCCAGTTAACTTTGTGCTTCGATGCATAAAACAGCGTTTTCCTCAAAAAGTTAACTGGAACGCCCATACATTTCGTCGGACACGTTAAAAATTAATATCTCGAAACTGGTTCAGTCCTGAGAATTCGTTCCAAGTGGATACGCCTTGCGAACTCAGTGGCTATAATTCGTAGATTGAAAGATGTGCCGTAAAATCATTAATTAAAAAGTTAACTAGCGTAATTATGTTAATTATTCAATTAGGCGTTTTGATTTCTCGTGGAAGTAATGGCCGCCTCATCGAGTAGTTTAGATCAATGATTATAATTGTGCTATCTGCCACAGGCAATTTTTAAAAATTTGGTGCAGCTAAAATGAAACACCCTGTATAGCTTTCTTTTAGGGGCGAAGCACCTTAGGGCCGAGCCTTGTCCCTCGTCGTCGTCCGTTGTCCGTAGCTCTGGTTTGCATGGAGACCGCTAGGGGCGCTGCGGTGCACAAGGGCTTAGGGAGCCTACATTCAAACGCTGTTTTAGGGTGGTGACAACACGAATATTTTGACCGCTATTTACCGCCAAATTTGGTGGGCAGCCATTTTGGTCCCCAGTCTTTCTGCCTTTTTTTTTTTGTCACGCTCTGATGTACTCATGTTGAAACGCGATCTATTAAACTACTTTAATTTAGTTTTGCGCCAATGCGCACAAGAAACCTGCATACATCTTTAATATACTAGTTGTCTTTTCCTTTTATTTTAACACATCAAACTTACTCTTCTATTGCACGTCGTGCGACACATATAAAGCAACAAGTCATAAAGCACGATGGCGTGCTCGTGGTAGGATTATCTCACGCCAAGAATGTGAACTGCATTAAGCATTGTCGTTGCCGTCCAGTTGTACATAATATATAAAGGGTGTTTTTCGAAGTGTGCTGTAATAAAGACTGTCCTTACTAGTCTGTTTAACTAAAACGTAGACGGGCCGTGTACGGCGCTCAGACGCGCCAGTTGTCTCTGGCTGCTGAGGCCAAAGTTTATTAAAACAAGTTAATTAATTTCACATCACCAAGGGTTGCGGGAAATGTGGTCTGTCGGCTGGTCTTTCGCCATTTTGTGCCCCAGATGTAACCCGCCAATTTAGCTGGCGGCGGCAAGTACCCTTACAAAGGCTGTCACCACCCTAAAATGGCGTTGCATGTATAGGCTCCCTACAAGGGCTATATAAGCGCTGTATATACTGTACACATGTATGTATATATATACGGAGGATTCACGGTTACACGAATGATCCCCCGGTGCTTCGCCCACTAATCATCATTCACTTCGTGGATATGCGGTGATTTTTTTATAGTTTTTTCTTGTATTTGGTTTTATTTATTTTCTTTTATTAGTGAAGATTTATTTTTTACATAGACCTTTTGAATAGGTCTTGTGAATAGACCTTTTACATGATGTCGACAACCATGTTCGCACAGCAGTGGGTTCCTGCCTCCATCGTGAAGGAAGACATGCGGGCTTGCGCAGGACGCGCTTAGGAAGCGTGTGTGCCGCGCGCGCTCTGTTACAGCTGCTACACGTCTCTGAGTTTGCCGGGGTGCTCTCACATGCGGATGTGTTCGCCGAATAACATGTCCCTGACTTGGATCCCCGCAAAGGGATAAGAGAGAGAGAGAGAGAAGTTTAATGATGGGAAATGCAGAGAGGTCGGCCTGAGGTAAATTCCTCTAGCCAGCTACTCGGCGTTGGGGGAAGGGGAAGAGGGAACTGTAGGCTTTGAGCATGCCAAATTGCTTGCCATATGTTTTACATCCTCCGTCTCTCGTCATCGTCACCCATCATGTGCAAAGGGATAAGTGGAATATACTATGTGCTCCCGCGCTTCGGGGCACTGGGAAGCATGAAACACCAAGTGTTTCTAAGCAGGAACCACAAAATGCTGCAATATATCTCGTCTATTAGTGTAGCAATCCCACGGTGTCATCTAGCACGGCCGTCCTTCGCAAACGCTATAGTATTGGGCCACACGATAGGATCAGCGGAGAAATAGCACAAAACTTATAATCACGCGGCGGGAAGGTAAAAGCTGTTGCGGGCCGGGGTTTGGTAAACCTTCAACAGCGTCTGCTTGGAGCTCGAACCAGGTTGACCTTCGTAGAGGGTCCGGCAGAGACGACGAGGCGACGTAAAAACAAATAACACGTCTAATACATGGTTACGAGTGAGCGGTGTGCACCGAAGAAAACATGCAAGAAACGTTCAGCGTGCATCCGCCTGCACGCTAGGGCAAAGCAAAAGTGTTCTCCAAGTCGCTGCTTGCTGGCTTTCTTATACCCTCCACCATCCGGGCATTCTGCCCCTCTCCTGCCCCCACTGCAGGATAGGTCAAACCAGACGAAGTAATGAGGGTGGGTGACAGCAGTGAAGGTTGGTGGTCGTAGCAGGGTGAACGTCCCCAGCTGGGGTGAGCTGGTCGCAAGGCGGCACGGCAGGTTTCGCACATTCCTCGGACCCACACGACGGACACGTCTGTTCATGTTGTCGTTAGGCACACCGTTTCTCATGTGCTTGCACGTGTTCTGGGCATGGCCGCTCATAGTGAATCGTAACACCGCCGATTACAGCCTGGATTGTGAGAAACAGACATTATGAGGGATAGACAATTGTCTATCCCTCACAATGGTAGGCCAAAAACTATATTAGCATGACCACAGCACAGGGGCGTCGGCGTTATGCAAGTCCCTTATCAGGTTTTCCCCGGAAGTGCAGTTGACAAAACGGATTAGCGCTTTGGTGTGCTTTGATTGTCAATGACCTTAATTTAACAACTTAATTTTTAATTGTTCACTTTATGTTAATGGTGAAACTGTGAAATTTAATACTTGTGAAGTCATGGCTGCTAAGCAGAATCCTATCACCTATTTTTACATCCGCGTCTCTAAAATATGTGGTACGAAACATTGGCGTTCGTGATAACAGTTTCACGCGAAGAGCTCGGAACGATGATAGCTGCAACACCAATGCATATTTTAGCACATTCTAGGGATGAATATGTCGAAAATGTTGCAGTGTCACGATTTCTGCTTGGCAGACATGATTTCTCTCCGTCTTCGTTTCAGTTTCACAATTTCCACAAATGAATAATTTAAAAAGTGATCAGCGCATTTCTTAATTATCTGCATGGCCGTTTTAATTAGTCGTGCGGAATGTCCGCCTTTTCATATAATCCACCTGCACAGAACTGATTGCGTTATCTTTCACATGCGATCTTTAAAAAATTCGTTCCAGCTACAGAAGTCGCACTTTCACCTGACAGGCGAAGCACTGATCGCATTAGGAAATTATTAGACCGCTATATGAAGTAAAGTCAGTGATTCTATCAGCTGATATACTGTTGTAAACATTCGCTTACTAACTAAATTAACAAGCACGTTGCCACGCGCGCCCAGGCAAACACGAACACATCTAACTCGATGACCGCTGACACTCACGGTCAGAACGCTGGCGTAATGAAAAGCGGCAGCAGAGGCGAGCGAATTCACCTTCATTTTGCTTCTCGCGTTAACGCGAACTAGGCGCGCGAGAACACAGAGCACAGGAAGCCATAAGCTATCTCCGGTCGGCTAGCCTTCGAACTCAGCGCAGATGGCCTCCAAGATAGGAGGCAATCTCCTCTTCTACTCCCCCTGCGGCGCAGCCGCCGCAGCAGTAGAAGAGGAGATTCGCGTTAACCTGCCCCTTCACCCCCCTCCCCTCCTAGCGCGCGTGAGAATACGGCGCGCATGCCTCCCAGCCTTGATCCCTTGCGAGCGCAAGACACCGCCGCATCAACCCGCCATCCTCCTCGGCTGACCCTCACAAGTTTTCACTCGCACTTAATAGCATACGGCGCGCGGCCGCACGTTACGGAAGATACGGAACATCACGGCGACGACGACGGCGGAAATTTGCCTGGAGTGTCCATAGAATTTCCACCACAATAAAAAGAAACAGCACACACATGTGGTATCGCTCTCAGCGAATCAGCGAAATGGAAATATCGCCATATTATGACAACGCGCGATATCGCGCGTCGAAATATCGCCGCAAAATAGAAAAGCGCGCGATAATACACTTGCGCAATTCCAACCGGCCCTTGAGAATTCGCACGATCACTGCCTTGAGACGAGCTTGGCTTTTTCTCTCTCTTTTTTATGCGTGAGCATTTCTACGCTTACCCAACGAGAAAAACCTACCGTCCGTCCCGTAAGATGATCGCTGTCAAGATCGCGCCCGCAGCAGCGAGAGCAAATTCACCTTCGTGCTGCCTCTCGCTTCAACGCCAACGAAGCAGCGAGAACACAGCCGCTCAGCACACGCGCCGCACTCGATCTGCCCCGTTCGCAGATCGCTTTCAAGTTAGGGGCCGCGCGTCTCTTCAACGTGAAGTAAGCGGCGAGAACACAGCGCGCGAAGCTATCAGCAGCCGGCACTCTCTATCGGCCTCGCAGATCACTTTCGAGATACGGTCAGCGCGGCCGTGCCATACGCAGCCGCCGCCGAATTGTGTTTGGTCACAGTTCATAATGGCTCGACGTGGACGGTTAAGGCGCTAAAGAGTGATAACGGCTTATAATGATCGGAAAGTCATCAGCGCACCTGGCGCCGCCACAAGCAGTACTTTGCTTACGTCATCATTGCACCTTGCGCCACCTCAGCACCAGTTCGTGTCGCCGCAGCGCTGTCGTTTGTACTGGCTGGATCAAGTTTTCTTACATTGAAATGAAAATAAAAGAAAGATATGTAGGTCACCCTATAATGACGACGCTACTCCTTTTCGCATAGCAGAAACAACAATATATATATTTGCAAGAAAAATGAAAAGAAGCAACGTCATAGGGCCAGAAATCTACAGCGCACAGTCCTATACACCGACGAACATATAAAAGGCAAAGGCGAGTCGCACCACAATGATTTTGTAAACGAAGTCACAAACTGTGATGAGCATGTGAACAGATGAGGACTTCCACAGAGTTAAAATAATTCACGCACAGAATAGAACAGTTAAAAGGGAGCTTCAGCACCGAATACAAATGAGTATAACGCTGTCTGTAAAAGAGCCAAGGTAAACCGAAATTTACAGACGTGCATTTACAAACATGAATATATTGCAATATATTGATCCCATTGCAACGATCGCACACAGCGGCCGTGCATTGTATTTTGTGATGATATATCATGTGCAAAGTGTTCTGTGTTTGCAGCTTGCCCTGCTCCATGCAGTCATTTGGTAGCTATTAGTAGTTCCCATACTTGCCTTGTTTTTAACAGCGGAACTGTTAAGCTTTTCGTTTCCCCACGTAGCGTTCGCAAAAACTCGCCTAGCGATGACGTCACTGCGCACAGCTGCGCCTCGCTTCACCTTGCGATAGCCAATCAATAGCTAATCGATCAATATCAATAAATTCCGAAAAATACTGGGGATGACATGCTAGTGATTAGCCTAGCCCAAATACGTGGCCAATACCTTGCGATAGCCAATCGATAGCCAATCATTAGCTTATCAATAAGCAATCAATAATCAATAAATTCCGGAAAAGCATAACCTGTAAGGCCAAGACCTGCAGCTAGGTGCCGATCAGCCCCACTGTTTCTTTAGCCTTGCGCCACTAGTGCAAGCTACGCTATTTTTTTTTTTTTCAAGTACTTACAGAAATATTCAGCAGGTTGCCCGCGTACTGCTTCATTTGAACGCCGGCAGCTAAACGGCAGCCACCGTATGTCCTCGAACATCCGGACGACGGCCATGAGTAGAGAGCTTTAGAATAGGGCAAAGAACTTTGCGGGTGTTAGTGTTGGGGCATGCAGGAGTGAAGTGTTTTAGAATAGGGCTTTGCGTTTGCGAATAGCGTCTTGCGCTTGCAGCGCCACTACGGTGTCAAAGAAAAATCGGCAGCCGATCCACGAAGTGAATTCTGATGATGGAGCGAAGCTCCTTGGACGATTACGGCTGCTGCTCGAGCTTTCGCTTCGGGGTCTTGCTGCCGTTGCCGGAGTGCTGCTGCTTCTCGTACTCGTAGCTCGGGGTTAGCTTCAAGACGTTGCCGTTGGGCTGCCGCGTCTCGTTCTCGAAGTGTAGGATCAGAGTCACGACGTTTGCGCTTACGTTCGCGCTCCTCCGTACTGCAGTGCTAAGTGTAGCGACAGCGGCGCGGCGCCGGCGTATGCGCGCTGCGTGCGCTCTGCGAACAGTACTGAGCATGACGTCGTGCGCTTGCTCGGAGAGGGGTTTCGGAGCGGCGCCGGCGCAGCGCAACACTTGTGCGCGGTCGGTATGCGCGCTGTGTGCGCGACGGGGAGTTACGACGACGACGGCGACAACGGACATCGTGAGAGCCTAAGGAGCTTCGCTCCTAAAAACTATTATAAATGTTAAAATAAACTATGCCATTTTATAATAAGAGTAATTTTGACTTTCGTGGTTTTGCGTTTAATTCTATTAGCAGCAAGCGATTTGTTGCGCTTAATTTTGAGTAACCAACTTTACGTGCCTTCGCCAGCTAAGCTAATCCACGTTAGGCCTACGAGCCATGAAATCGACAATTGAATTCGGAATCAGCGGCGTCTAATGAATCTATCTTCATTACACACGTTAGTTGAAAGACAGCGATAACAGCAGTCACTTCTCCTAGCTTACGAACTTCACGCGTTACCACGAATCAAGCCCAGTTTGGAACTCGGAGAGCCGTCGCTTCGATGGATGCCGCCATGTTTGTTGACGCAAAGCTTTTGGGGCAGCTTTTGGGGCTTCCGCTAAATCGGTCAAATAGCGTGCCCAACGCAAAACTCAAACAATAGACAGTTTTAGTATTGCGGAAATGGCACCACGCTAAACGCAAAAAAATAGCGGAGTCAGACTGCGCATGCCCAGAACGCTATTTCAGTTTTGCGCGTAGCGTGCGTCCGCTATTTTTCGAATTTAGCGGAGACGCTAAACGCTCGCTAAGTCTTTAGCGTTGTAAACATGGTGGCACCCTCGGAATTGACGGCAGCCGCTTCGCAGAAATCGTCTCGTCCTGCTGCCTTGTAGGACTCGCTGATTTACAAATAAATGGTGCTGCTGGTTTTCGCTTCGGGCATTCTTGCTGTCGATTCTAGGTTAAGCACACTCCACATGCACAGCGAAAGCGTAACTCTGCCTTTAAACACTCGTCAGACAGAGGCAAGAAATCCTAAAATTATTGTTGCCCAATTAATTTATTCATAATTGTTTACGTGCTTCAATTGTTTTTAACTTACAGCGTCCGATACGTCTCAAAGTTGTTACCGATTTATTTCCGTGCCCGAGCGCTTGACCATGCAGGCTCTTTTCAAGGCTTGGCGTGGATCCAAACGGTTAGTTTGATTGCCCAGCTGCTCAGTTTGCTGCTTTGACTAGTCGCAGATAGATGGCGCAGCGAATTTTGGCGCTTAGCGGCTCATCGCTGTTTTACGCTATACTAAAACTCTATCGAACAGCGTTCAGCAAATATTTAGCGTGCGTAACACGCTAACGCAGACATTTTTCGCAATACTAAAGCTCTCTATTGCCCAAACGCAGTTCGCGTCTCGCGCATGCGCAGTGGTGTCGACGCTATTTCTTTGGGGCACCAAAACGTTTGGGGCCCCTATTCTATAGCTCTATAGTGACGCGGGTCACCGTCACGTCACCATCATGGAGCAACGCAATGTTGGAATCGAAATGAAGCGAAGCTTTCGTGCTACACTCTAAAAAAGTTTACACCCTTTGGGTCGTATCTTATCCCCAAACAATATTCGTCATCTGTCGTGTCCCATTTCCTTTCTTTGAGCCCGGTACTTCCTAGTCACGAAAGGCTTGCGCGTTATCAGTGTGACACAGCCTTCTCGGCAGGAAAGTAGCGAGCGCTGAGTTTTCAAGAAAGGAAACGCAAGCAAGGCAGATGACGATTATTGTTTGGGGACAAGGTACGACCCAAAGGGTGTAAACTTTTTTAGAGTGTATGTTTAGGTGTGTTCTTAATGTGAGGCAAGGTCACTTTGAAGGTCGCGTCAGGCAGCGTCATTGAAGATGCAAATGCGTAACCTTGACAGAAACGCAGAAGCCGTGGGTTGATAGCAGATGTGTTATATATATATATATATATATATATATATATATATATATATATATATATAGACCCTTTTCGCGAAGCAGTTTGTTCAGAGAAACGAGATGGTGCTCACGGCGGCGCGCCATACCTCTCCTCAGCGAACACGCACGAATACGAAACCATTACCGCTTCTATCTTGCTTCTGTGCGATCAGCTCTTGCAGATGCAACTGAGTTTTCGCTAACACACTCTGCTCTAATCATGCTAGATTGAATCATGTGGATTGAAGACGTGTGCAGTAGTTGGCTGCAAAAATAGTGACTGGCATTTTAAGGAATAGAATGAATCTGTGTGGCCAAGTTCGCGGACCGTTGCTGCAACTGTCCGAACGTGTTACCGGCACTTCGTGATGTACGGCTTTCCTCGAGGATACAAACATTCGCTCATCCGCCAGCCTTGTATCGCAAACCTTCAAAGAAAGGGCTTCATCCCCAGAACGTCGGCAAGAGTGAGTACCACTCGTTAAACAATGACAAAGGGAGTAGTGCCGCTTCCTGTCATAGTAAGTTTCGCGCACGTTATCTATACACATCTGTCCCAAGTGGCAGGAAAACTTACGCCCACTCTACCGCCGACGTATCAAAAATAAGTGAATGGGCGCACACTTGAATATATGCGAACTGTATACGCACAATAAATGACGGACTACACATATGGCGCACGAATGGTCGAAGCTGAATGTTTCGTGACGGTCCACAAGAGTAAGCGAGTTACTAGCTGTAATATATATTTGCTACAAGGTATTGTAATGTACAAAACAGCTACGTTTCAAGCCTTGTGCGCAGCATGAACACGTCTATCGGAACTGAGCACACCCGCGAGCGATTAGGCAGAAAATAATCAGATAGTGGCCGCACCGAGGAACTTCACTGAGTCAGAAACTGACAAGCGATTGCTTCAAAATATTTGCCGAATAAAGAACAAATAGCAAAACACACTAATCCTGACTGAATTCATAATCGGAAAGCTTGGATAGCTTGGAATACATATTTAGCCCAGCTTCTAGAACAAGCACCATATACGCTGCTTGCGCCGTTTGGACATAGCTTAATCAGCTCCGAAAGCGCTTTTGCATGTTCTCTGAAGCTGTGATCGTGTCGTCCACCTAGTCAACGTCTACGATATCTCCGAAAACAGAGGTTTTCTAAGCCGCGCCAGCGTCATACACTTCCATTGTAAACAAGGAGGCAACGGAGGCTGTTGAGGCAAGCGTCCATTGAGGTTCAAACCAACTCAGTGTTGAGGATCGTGTGTCCTGTGTGCGGTATTTTTTGTAGCGATAGCTACATTACGCCAGGTTTTCGCCTCTTCGCCGTCGCCGCACTTTGAGCCGTGGCCGCACTGTGACGTCACACCACGGCCCTCGATTCTCCAGCAACTCGGCTCTCCGGCCGTTGGTAAAGCCCTGTGATCCACACTCTCCTCCGCGCGCGCGCTTTCCTCCTCAATTCTCCTCGGATTTCTCCCCTCCCCGGGCCGGCGCGCTGAACCCTCCAGTGGCTCGCTGCAGCCGCATTAGAATCAATGCGCGCGCTTGTTAATTCGGCCCTTTGAAGCGTTATATGGGAATTTATCCCCTGTGAAACCGTCGTGACGAAAGTACGCTTCCGATAGAACGGCGTGACAATTTTTTTTTTTTTGAAGACGCTTCGATAAAAACAAGCAGAAGCGCTCCGAAAAAATTAGTACCAAGCAGTGGCTAAGCGGTTTGCCTCTCCGTCGCCACTTGGGCTGTTCGTAACGCGGAGGTGTATTGAGCGCATATAATGTAAGCAGCATAGAATATACACGAGAATTTGTTTCATAATCGTGGCTCTTAAGAAGCTCAAAAAAGGCAACCAAGAAGACATGTGATAGTTTATTTAAAGCGAATTCGCGTGGGTCAAAAGCATTTGTAGCAATGTCGCTATGCAAAATACGTGCTGTGTTTGCTAAATAGGCAATATAGAACTTAACGCACGCGCCTGTATTCCGTAACGATGAAACGACAAGAAATTGTATTCCATCTCCTCTGGGACTACCCTAAGTCTCTAAAAAAGAGAAAAAAGAGGCTGATTGCTCACAGGGAAACTTCTAAGACTGTGGCAATTGATAATCAACTTACAGCATTCAAGATGTAAAAGTTTATCATAGTTCAGGGAGATTATGAAAAGCGCGTGGCTTGTACGTTATGAGCATCCGCGAATAACACATGCCAGATACGTACAAATTCGCTTTCTTGCGTACGGCTTTTACTTCACGACGGCTGCCAAGATATCATTGAGCGGTTGTTAATTGACTTTACTTCGCTTAATCAACTCACGTTCATAAACCTATACGCAGGAAAGAAGATAATTGTTTGGTTTATTTCAACTAAATAATTCTTATTCGCGCTTTTTCACACGATGAAAATCGCTACCAGTGTTTCATAACTGACGCCACTGAACTACAGAATGATCTAGGCGGCGACGAAGGTTGCGGACCGGACCGGTAGGTGGTTCGAAATAAAGTGCCACGTTAACTACGAAGTATTTCAATTCGGCGCTCACTCACACGCACACACTTAGACACACACACACAATTACAGAATAGGAGTTACAGCTATTAACTCATAAATTACATACACTTGGAAACTAACACACGCGCGAAAACATAAAAAAAAATTTTGTCACGGCACGAAGAGTCAACAAGAAGTTCAGCGACTCACTCAAAAAGAAAAACAATATGCACAGTTATAGGTGTATTGTACTGAACGAAGAGTCCGGCTATGCAAAGGGCATTAAAATCTCCATGCAACTTCACCTACCAATATAAGGAAAGCTGAAACAATCACCTCGCAAAGAACGACGTGCTTAGAAGGAGCGAAATCCTTTCTCCCGATGTTATGCAGCCACTGCTGCCAGCGCACGACATTCCATTCTTCCCGGGGATAGAAAATGCTAGCCCTTTCTCTGACCTGCTGTTGCATTGAAACGCGCCGCAGCAAGGCATTTCCACGGAGAACGAAGCCCAGATTCCTACGGAAACACGGGAAAACTTCGGAAACGCACGTTCGGAGCGGCAGGGCGACCATCGCTTGGAAGGCGCATGGCGGGCGGGAGGAACTAAAAGCGCACGAAAGAAAGTTTCGCGCCATTTTCGTGACGTCAGGGTAACCTGACAGGGCCGTATCGCGTAAAGCCCCTCAATGTAAAAAGTAGCGTCACGCTTTGAAGAATGCCGCCTCCTCCTCGCACGCACTGTCCGAGGCCGTCGCCGCGTCGGTATTCGCCTAATGGAATCACGTGGACCGTCGCGCCGCCGGGCGCGGGCTGCGTTTGTTTACGATCGCGCTCTATCGCCATTTTCGCCTGATAAGCGTCTACCGACTGGCGAGGAGCACATGTTGGCGCCGTTGCTCTTCCGTGTTGCTTTGGTTTGCGAACGTCTGGAACTATGTTTTGCGGCAAGTGCGACGTCGCTTCACGGCAATTTCCAACACCATGACCTGCTGCGCCTTCGGATGCCAAATTAGTTTCAGCAAAGGCAAGAAGCTTAATCGTTTTGTACGCCAACAGGCTTGAATTCGCGGGCACGCGAAACAGCGTGTGAAAACGTGATTACGAAGCTTCTACGATTCAGCTCAATCCTTTTGACCTTGGAGGCTTGAGCATGAAAACTCATCTTGGGAAAGCAGCGCTGCCTTTTGTGGTTACTTACTAGCTTTCTTTAGAGCGAATAGCTTTGCTTGTCTCTTTTGTTCTGGTTAGTCGTTGGCGGCCACCCGGTGGATTTGCGATACAAAGGCACCGATGAAAAGCGCGCGTGCTCCCCCGAAACCGAGTTACGGGGTGCGTTCGTCGCCGAACGACAGCATCATATGTCTTTGAGACGTACGTATACTAATTCGCGTGAGCTTTAAAGTGTGTGAAGGTTACGATTCGGGGGTGGAGCACTCGCAAAGAAAACATGCGGTCGCCCGCTCGATAACTGACTGGTTTAGTCGTTCGCTTGCTTGTTCGTTCAACTATTAGTTCGTACGGCCACTATGTGTCTGAGACGCACTTGCTGTAGGCTGGTGCGCCCGTGCCCTCCGCCAGCCTTTGAGCGTCATAGCTGCTAATTCAAGTTGCAAGGACGGAGCGGATTATTTAGCTTACTGAGGGTTTGCTGGAGGCCACGATGTTGGCATCCGATCGTAAACGTGTTATTTACAACGATTCGCAACAAGAGCTTGCGACACGCCCTTGACAAATGTAGTGCACGCGATACATTCGGAATCGTCATGGTACGGCGCGTTAGCTCTCGTTTAGATATTTAAAAAATAGTTATCAAAACAGGAAAAAGAATCTACCGTCACTGAATTTGTATATATTGTCACGTAGTAGTTGCGGTGGAGAAAACAGTCGAAAAACTGTGAATGGCGAAACAGACTTTTTATTGGGCGGACCTGTGCCCACAAAAGCAAGTTGCACTCGAAGCACAACGATAGCGGCGAACACAGTCGGCGATCGTCGAAATCTGATCAGCGGCGAAACGCGTCGGCTTTTCTACATGAGTCATCGAAGGTTCCAGAGTAATTCCTGGTGCCCTCGTGTCTTCCAGAAAGTACTAGACAGTTCGCGTCGCTCATACAATCAAATTACATAAGCGTCGGTGACAACAGAAAACGGATAGAAGCATCGACAACGTTCGAGAAACTTCCGATACATGCAGGCGCGTCCTGCACTGAGCGATAATGTTAAACGTTTGCTAGCCGATGAAAAGCGGTCACCGGTGAAAGATAAAAACGTGCACGTGTCAATGTATATATATATATATATATATATATATCCCTCCGCGTAGAAATCCTATGCTATACACGAAGTTACTCGGAGCTACAACGCCAACGCGAACGCTGCGTGCATTCACTCTGCGAAAGGTCGTCTGCTACGCTTAAGTGGTATAGGCGGCGCCACGGTCGAGGAAGGAGCGCGCAAGAGAGGAGAAACGAGGAGGAGGGAAGGCGGAGGAGGAAAGTGTCGCTACTTATCGCGCGCTGCAGCCATTCAGCGCGGCAGATGCGCTGGCGCCGCGAAAGAGGGGGAGAAAAAGAGGAGGTTAACAGCGCCGGCGAGGGTGTCACGGCATAGATCAAAGAGTGCCGCTACTTTCCAACATCAAGGAGTTTTACAGGGGGCTAGCGGGGGCGCGCGCATCGAGGCACTCTACAGCTGGCTCAAAATTACCGCCATCTACTCTTTCCTCCGCCGACTCCTCTCCTAAAGCGCTTGTTTTTTTTTGTTTTTCTTTACTTTTTGCTTGCGAAAGCAAGTCGACGGTGACGCCCCTAGAAAGTCTCCGTTGAAGCTTTCAGGCCGAGCGCGCGCCGCGGCCTACCTCCTTGGCCGCAGCCGACGACTGCGGCTGCGCAGAGTGACTTTCAACATGGCTCTGAGGCGGAAAAAAAAATAAAGAAGTGAAAGCACGCGCTATCATAGTCCAATCGGAGATGCAGGAGAGAGGGAAGCGGCGTTGATCAAATGATGGCGGTACTTTTCCTATAGGCACCGGGCGGCCGTCGTAAGGCGCCAGCGGCGCGCCGGCGATATGCTGGCGAACAGCGCCGCGAACGGCAGCTGTCAAAGCACTGGCATGTGAAGCAGACGACGGGACGAAGGCGCTTGGTGCTTCCAGTGATTTGGTACAGCGGGTTATAAGGGCTGACGCACCGGAAAACGCATTTTCGTGTGTCTGCTTTTGAGAAAGGTCGTCACTTGTACGAGGCAGATCACATTCGTGGCATCAGGTAGTACATAAAGCAGAAAACGAGCGCAAATTGCGATGCAAATGCACCACGCGAACGGAGCTCACCGCGGCAAGCTAAGACGTGAAACTCCAGCAGTTATATTCCAAATGTTATTTCGCTTTGCGCTTTAACATTACCGCGTATTTAATCATGGAAATATGCGAATGACACAAAAATTATGGACAGAAAAAAAAAGGAGACCTACGTCTTCCTTACTCTGTTTCTTGAGCTGCTTTGCCGATCGCACATGTGTCAGTAAGTTCCCGCTCTCTGTCCGTTGTAGTTCTTTTATCTTTGCAATGCTTCTCCATTCTTAATTGCTTATAAACTAGCCGAATCTTCAGTCACGGCCCATTTTACACAGCTTAGCGCGACGGGAGCCGTCGGTGGCGGCGAGTGTGAACACGCCACTGCGTTGGCGTTCGCCGTCGATGCACAGCACAGTCGTGTGCCGGACTCAACCAGAGTTTGAATTGCTACGAAGGAAAATGTACATTAAAAGAAAGACTGATACACTGATAAGACGGCAAAATAACTACAAATCTGAGTGTTCGCCTTCAGTGTCCAAGCTCCCGAGCCGTTACACTGCGGAGGCGAAGACAGGCAAGTGGGACACGAAGCTCTTGCGTATGAATGGCTCTTTTATTAAGTTAGAACAACTAGACCATAGCAAATCAGCGTCGGAAATGTACAGTGCCCAGCGATTGAAGCGCTGGCAGCGCGCGGCTGCCGCCGTTTTTTTTTTTCTTTTTTTTTCGCGCCACAGGTGAGCGCCGTGGGACCAAATGCAGTGATAATGCGTTACTAAGGTTCTGGCTTTCACTCTACACCATAATGCATCAGTTTGGCGCCCCCAGCGCTTACAGTCAATGCAAAAAGCGCTGGCGACCATGCGATTCGAGTATCGCGTTATTGCTGAGCACTGTATGCGCTGTTGCCTACAAACCGCACATATACAGACTTTCCGCCTGAAAAACGCGATGCCGCGATGAACAACGATTGAATTTAATGGCCTAACCAGTTTCAGTCATGTTTCAGTAACTGTTGGTGCACCCAAAAACGCAACATGTTTGATCAGACTTGGTTTCAAGGCAGCGCCTGCTGCGCGCGGCCCGGCGGCCACATGCCATACATTCGCGGCGCAGCCGCATGAAGGCGCCACCAGTCCAAATTCATCCCGCGCCCGGTGCCTATATAGGGGTTTTAGCTGTAGGGCGCTCGATGCGCCCTATGTATGACGTCACACCCTGCGCTCCGCAGCTGTGTTAGGGTGGCTAGAAGGGGAGGTGTGAATACCGGCGGCGCTTTCCTGCAGGCGCGCGTGACCCCCTTGCGCACCGATGCCACCAGGGGAAATATGGCGCTACCGCTGGCGGCGCGGGAAGCATAGCCGCGCCGGCCTGCCGGCCTCGCCTCCGTGCCTTCGACGTCAGTTTTGGTCTCGTCGCCTGTTTTGTGGTGTTTCTCGCGATACATAGCGTGTTGCACAGCGTCGTCGTGGCATTGCCAATTGCCATCCTAGTATTATTCACGAGGCCTTTCACGCTAGCTAAATCTGATCACCACCGCCTTTTTTTTTCCCCATTAGGTTTATTGTTCGCGACTTTATTAATGGAACTGCAGTCTTGATACCACGTCGCATTCCTGCCCTCTCAGAAGATGCCGTGCCCACAGTACTTCCGAACTTGCCAAAATACATTAGCAGGACTCTGACGAAAGAACGAAAAAGAAGAGATGTCTCACACGCTTCATGGGTCCCAGGTTCCGCACGCAAACCACTCCGGTATAGGCAGTTCCGCCTACTATGACCCTGTATGCCTGGACTACATATTCGACTCTCTGAGTACGAATAAAGTATTATTATTATTATCTTACAAGAGAAGCGGCGCTTGTCTATTGACAAGACGGGGGAATGCATGCCCACCGGCAGACGTGGAGGCTGTAAATATACAGCGGGATGGAATGCCCAGTCCAGTCGCAGAAGAATTGTTCATTATCGAGCTTAAGCGACCTTTGGAACTGTGGTCACTGCAACAGTTTAAACAAAACATTGCTCGTTACTGGACTGCAGAGTTTGCATTGAACGAAATGCTGCGCCTGTTGTGTTAACCAAAATGGTAGTGTTCTTCATTGGAGAAGGACTTGCCAGCTGTAGCATCTACTTGGCTGGGCAGCTTCACAACGAAACCGTTGTGAAATCTAAAGAACAAACAGAAGGGACCTTGGGGGCCTTTTATATCTATCAGAACCATTCTACAAGCTGGTCAATTAATGCCCTTATTGAAAACAAACTCACTCGTTTGCATTCCAAAGCTGTGGCAAAGTTTATGCAGTTGATCAATTGGTGATGTGCCAAAAATTGATTGCCTAGAGCATTCTGCTGCCCTGACAGCATCAGTTGTACGTTTTTATTGCGTAACAAGGGTTCATTTTTTGCTTAAAGGTGTCATTCAGCAGGGCACTTAGAATAAATTAAAGCACTGAAATATTGCGTGTTGTAGATCAAATTTTCCCATAGTTGTTTTTCTCACTTAATAAACGATTTTATGACCAGATCTGTGGCTGTCTGCAATCATAGTAAATTGCTTATTTAAGCGTCGAAATGACATGCTATACGTCTTCAAGCGCTGGCACAAAGTGGTTTGTACGTCGAGAAGTAATCGGGTAATGACTGCAGTTTACAGGTCGTACGTACAGCACGCATAAGGAGATTACTGCTGACATCGACGACGACGGTCGCATTTTGAGGGAGTCGAAATGCAAGGCACCTGTGTGCCGTAAGGTCTGAGTGCGCGTTAAAGAACCCGAAGTGGTCGAAATTAGTCCAGAGCCCCCAGCCCCTATGATCCTGATCCGGAGGAAAAAAAAAAAAAAAAACGCGTTTGAATCTATCGACGCAATGCGAACTGGGCCCGTAAAATCTCACAGGAGTAGTGATGTGGGCTGATAAAACGTTGATTTTTTGATTAAGACGTATACCATGACGCTCGCAGACGGCGCGCGATACCCGAGGCTGGCGATGCGCTCATTTCGGTTGCGTGCCTTCCCGCGCCTCGGTCAACAGCGCCGCCCTGCGGCATCGGTGCGCTGAGGGGTCACGCTTGCGCCGCCGGTATTCACACCTCCCCTTCTAGCCACCCTAGCTGTGTTAGAGGCTCGCGTCGCTGCAGCCATAGTTGAGACCGCAGTATAGATGGTATGGAGGCCAGGGATCGCTGTAGAAATGAAGAGGAGACAGCGCGCTGAAGAGACTCAAGAGGAGCGTGCCAAACGGTTGGCCAAACGCTGTGAAAGCGATGCCGCTAGATGGGCTCGCTTAGCCTCTAACGATGAATCTACAGCGCCGACCTCTGATGATGAATGCCGATTACGGATCATAAAAGCGTATTCATTGGTGTGAAAAATACAGTTTTACCCGTTGGTTGACCACGTCTCTCCTTTCTTAGTCTAGTGAGAAACCACTAAGTTTAATAACATGTCTAACTACAAGCGAAGCCTAAGCGCAGCGTCTGCAGCTATCGCCACTCGACTAGGTTTAACCAGAGCTAAACCATAGCCATTTTTTTTTTCGTTTTGCAAAGTCAATTAATTGGTATAAACGAATTGCCTAACTTTTGAAATATTGGCTTCACCAAGAAAGTGCGAATACGAAAGTTATAGATCACATTAGAAAATGTCCGACTGAAGTGTTTGCAACTAAGTTCTACTGAGCTTCTTGTAATTGCCTTTAAAAAAAGCGCGCGAAATACAGAAAGAAGCGCGTGATAGCGCCACTTTGTATATACATTTTTTTTTTTTTGTGCAGAGTGGTGTCTTGATTACAGTTCATGAAAGTGAATTATTTACGCGAGTAGTATATATACACTATACTCGCGGACAACTTTCTGTGGCTATGAAGGGAAAGCTACGGGCGCGTGGCTGCTGCACATGTGTTATCGCGCCAAGTAGTCCGGCAGCGTTTGACAGTGCTTTTGGTTGCTCGGAACAGACGCTGAATCGACGCAGCTTCCATGTGCGCCGGTTTCGCGTTTGCCCAGATGTGGAAGGGAAAAGCCGCAAAATAAGTAAACTTTTACACTCAGTGGTGTGTTCTGTCTTATTTAACTATTGCTAAGAAGGTGTTTACCTTCTTAGGAATTACCATGCCAGTTATAGCGGCGGACAGTTTTTCTTTTATGAAACTGGCCACTCACATTGCAACCTGGCTCTATCACATGGCGCCAGCTGCTTTCGCAGCTGAGTTAAAGAATGTGTTTTCTTAGTGCAGCTTTAGTTCTCTTCCAAAGCCCATGCAGGCAGAAATTATATATTTCTTGCACGTGAATTAATGTTGTAAATCAGTGCTGCGGAATCCCACAAGGTGGCGGAAATGTGATGAAGGGGAAAATTGTCGTCCATCCGAATGTAGCGCAAAGCTCCAGAACCAGGACAAATTTTTCCTCAACTGCGAAACTGAGAAACCCGTATGGTTTTCCTTTGTAGCTTTGTGCTACATTTGGGTGAACGACAATTTTTCCTTTCTTGTTTGATGTTGTACAACATCAAAACCACTTGAAATACTGTGAATAACGTTATTCACACAACTGTTTCAAGTGTTTCCGATTTAACGAAGTTCTCAATATAACGAAATCTCAGTTCCCATCGACTTTATTAAATCGAGGTTTAACTGTATGCCGAAACAAGTGCTAGTTGTAGAATTCCTACTATGTCGAGGCGCCTTGAGCTATGATCGACTTCAATTCTGAATATCAAGATGTGTGCTGTAGTGATTATGAAGTTGCTGCTGCTGTCAGGAGAACATCCAAATTGCCAAGGCTTTCAGCTGTTCGTGGGTGCACTTCCAGGAATTAGTTAATTATTATTTTAATTAATAAACATGCCACATGCATTCAGTGATGTTGACCTCTGGGTTAATTTTGACTCCTGGCTACCGGTCCATTAGTGCCTATGCATTCCACCCACATTTATGAATGTGGCCTTCTGCTCAGCAGCAGAATACTGTACAGCCTACACTGAACTACCGCAGTAGGTTCGTAGATTGGAAATTGGCGGCCACATTTCGATGGAGGCGAAATGCGAAAACACCCGTGTACTTAGATTTAGGTGCACGTTAAAGAACCCCAGGTGGTCCAAATTTCCGGAGTCCCCCACTACGGCGTGCCTCATAATCAGAACTGGTTTTGGCACGTAAAACTTCATAATTTAAGATTGGAAATTGGTGCACAATAAAGCATGTGCACACTTTGCTCACGTAACGTATACCACATAATCCGTACTTGAAAACAACACAGAAAAATGGATGACTGAGCCGACACAACACATGCGCTCCAATTGGCAACTTATGGTTTTATTCTGCACATGGCAAAATATACAGTCACACAGAAACTGAGCATAAGGGTTGAGAAGAGCAGACAGAAAGAACAGAACACCAAAGAAGAAAAGGAAAAAAAAAAAGATTCCTCATGACAGCTCCACTGCTTTTTCTTTGCTTTTCTTTTTAATATTCCATTTTCTGCTCCCATACTTCAACTCTCTTTGTTCCCATCACCTCTTCCGAACCCTTGTGCATTTTCACTTGCACTCAGTTTCTGCGCCATGAGCTGAATAAAACTTTAGACGCTGTCAACACCCATGACGTCATGGACAAATTTCAAGACTGGTGCAATTCATTTCATTTTCATATCCTCTTTGCCCACAGAACCTGTGCTCATGATAAAACCGAACAGTTTGATAGTACATACATTCCATCTATCAATCTAACATAACTGACTATATTCCTCTTAGGTGCCTCTAAAGTACATTATATCTCTGTGCAGGCCTGGAACATATGTGCTCTGCCCTTCATGCATATTATTTATAAACACACAGACATCTATCAGCAACAAAGAAGTGTACGTAAGGGGACGTGGAAAGAAGGCTGGTAATAACGGGCCCAGCAAATATTTACTGGAGCCTTGTAAACGGGTGTTGCAAGTTAACTGAATTATTTGTGTAATGTGTATATGGCACGTCTAACACACAACCTTCCTTGAAGTTGTCTGCTACTATACTGATCTTGTTACCCGACTCATACAGAAGATAGTTCTTTTGAATGAACCAGCTCATTATTCAAACTGTAGGGTCGGGGCACTTGCCCAGGTGCAAAGTCTGATTGTCTTTTGGTTATGTGTAGATGTTTGGTCTCGGACTTGTTGATTTTTAAACCAACATCATGGATTCATTTACCAACATCGTCCTGCTAATGTCAACGTAAGAATCTCTAGGCAGGCAATTTGGCTACGATTACTGGCAGCAACAAAAGAAAACAATTAATAGTGCAGTATTGTGCCAGAAATTCCTCCGTCTACTGAAGCTTCTGCAACACATTTTCACATGATCCTGACATCTCATAGTCCCAATAGTAGCACCAGGCATTCCAAAGCTCACATCAAATGGCATTTCATGCAGAAGAGCTCATGTTTAGTGAGCATGTGTTACTAGTCCAAGCAGCACATAAAACACCTCAAAGAACTTTCATCTAAAAGCTAATAATCCTCACTTTGCAGAGCACTATTTCTCTTGCTACCTTTCTGTTACAGCCATAATTGCATGCATGTGATGCCAAGGCTCTAACCAGAAATGTAGAAAAAGGTTGGCAGACACAAAAGATGTGGCAAGAAATCATATAGCATCACATTATTTCTAAATTAAGCAGTCGGAATAGTCTGTCAAACATCAGTGCGTCAGGCACAACCAAGCACCTGTTCAGATCATAGCAAGGTGTTCACATTGTAAAATCAACTGTTGGAAGCTACAGAATTTCCCAAGTGAGCCACAGCACGGCCTGGCTAGGCATTAACCAACCTCCTAAAACGATAAAAAAAATGTCACAGTTTCGCCCTAAGGGCGAAGCAATGAATGCGATAGCAACACAGCAATGTCATACGAAGTAAGGTGAGCGGCTTTGGTAGCAATATGAATTGTAGTAAACATGAGCTGATTAAGTAAGCAGGTGTGCTGTGGCGTAAGTAGACCGACATGAAGAGAGATTCGATGACCACGAGAAGGCGCGTGTGAAACGGTGGTGTTGATGAGAAGCGCTTCCCGTGGGCAGCGCGTGCGAAGGGACACACCTGTAGCTCTGCACTGCCGATCCGGGCAGCATTGCATGTGTAGCGTGCGTTGGAAAATGTGGCCCGACTATTACTAACTGAATGAACAAGCGTGGTGTGAGCGCGCACAAACAAACATGAATAGATCACACTGAATGACTGCAGACAACGACCGTCAAAACTCTGGCAGCAAGCGGATACGCCGCAGCGGCGAAGGTACGTGCGGTCTATCGCTTCAACGGAAACTGAGCGGCGAATGCACGGCGCATAAAGGTCAGAGCCGTGTGGAGATAAGAGACGGTGCGAGCGAGCGACGAGCGCGGTTGTTGGCAGAGTGGAAGTGCCCCCCCCCCCCCCCGCTCCTTCCGGCGCTGGCTTCCCGCTTCCTTGCTTGCGCGTGGGAGATTGAGTGCGTTCGATCTCCGTGATAGCGCGCGTCCCCGCACGCTTCCGCTCGGGCATACGGCACGCGGCGAAGATATCTATAGGGAACCTCACGGCGACGGCGACGGCGACGGCAGAAATCCGGTTGAAGTGTCCATATAATTGCTATCGCAATAAAACAAAGTTATTGACTGTTTTCTAGTTTTCAAAAAGCATTTGATGTAATTGTGCACAATCTTTTGTAGCGTTAGCTACACTGGCCTAGCCAAGCCCGTTTCGCGCGGCACATCAAGAGCCGTGCTGCGCATGCGCAAGGATCAGTGATGTCACACGGCTTGCGCACCGGAGCCACCGGAGCCGGCACCTCTCCGCACTCCGCCGCCGCCGCGCGCGACTCACCGCCGCCGGTCTGCGCATTCCAGAGGAGTGACGTCGTAGCCGTGGTAGACGCACTGGCGCCGGCGCGCGCTCGCTGTGCAGTCACCGTCTGACACTGCGCTGCTCGGAACGGAGAAGCTTGACTCATCGGATCCCGAAGTAGTTGCCTGGCAATTAGCGGTTGAGCGTAGGAGACAACCAGGAAAGCTAAGAATAATCAGCTGAACCTTTGCTAACGCTACGTATATCCTGGCATAGCCGAGCTAAGCCACTGCAACTTTTTTTTTTATCTCAAAGCTTTGCACCAATAAACTGGTAACATTGTCATTGCTTGGATCTTGCATATCTTTCCTCAAGGCAGCGGTTGGTAGTTCTTAATGGTCATTCTTCTGCGTAAGCTCCAGTCACCTCAGCTGTGACTCGGGGATCCATCTTGGGTCCTCTATTATTTTTGCTTTTTATCAACGATATCGCAACTCACAGTACGTATTTGTTTACAATGTTTGCAGATGATTGTGTAAATTACAGGGTCAGAAATGAAGTGTGTGACATTAGATTACTGCAGGCTGATCTAGACATAACAGAAGCTTGGTGTAATATGAATGTCATTAAATGTTAAAAAATGTGCCCATGTCACCTTTATGAGGATGCAAACACTTCATCCAAGTACTTATAATTTAATCAATATGGCATTAAAGAAATTAAGCTGGAGAGTATAGGTATTCTTACGACTTCTGACTTTAATTCCATTTCAGTTGAAATGGAATACAAACATTACACATATTAGAAAGAAAACAGGGTTCAATGAAAGTGTTATGCCGTAACTTTAGCTGTATATCAGGTACATTAAAAGAACAATTTCATTTCACTTTTCGGAGCTTACTTGAATACGGCTGTATCTGTTGGGATCCATGCATGGCTGATCTCACTCATAAGCTTGAAAAAGTGCAGAATAGGGCAGTCAAGTTTGTTCTTAGTAATTATAATAAAAACTAAGCATAACAGAAAGTAAAAATAAATTATCGTAGCCAATATTAAAACCGTCAACAGTCCTAGGTTTAAATTTTCCCAATGTTTATTAGGGGCGAAGCTCCTTATAGCGGCACCCGTTCCGTCCCCGTCGTCGTAGTAGTAGTGTGTAACCAGTAGTGTGTAACCAGTCTGAGAAAAATGAGAAAAAAAATTCCGAAGTTGTGTACGTAGCGTGGAATCGAATCAGGGACTCCTCGCTTCCGAGCGCGCGGCGTTAGCCCACTACGCCACGAAGCGGACATGGACACACGCACCACGATGGCAATAAATACCCAACATTAACGAAAGGCCGCGTTTCTAACGCGTTTGTGCTAGCGCGTTACGGCCCGTGTAAGAAGCTGGTGTAAGACGCTGTGGCCTCTCCGCCTTACCTTCAACGCGTTTCGAACGCGCTGCCCAAAGCAGTGGCAAGTCAAGTTCAAGTCGAGGAGCGTTTATGAATACGGGGGGTATACTCTCTCAGCAGTCATGTGATGGCGTCGGCAAACGCGGTGCACGTTCCGGCATGTGTAAATGGCTGCGTAAGACGCTGTGGCCGCTCCCCCTTACTAGAGAGTACTGCACGTTTCTAACGCGTTTGTGCTAGCGTCCCCTTAAGCGGGAGATCCGATGATTCCCTCCGGAGCTTCGCCCACTCATCATCATTCACCCCGTGGATATGCTGTGAATTTTTTTATTCAAAAACTGGAATCAACAAGAAAAAAATATATTAGGTCACCATCGTATATTTCAAGGAGATGTGGCCATGCACTGAAAGTCCGCGAGCTTCCTTTTACAAGTCAAATATTTCGATACTCTTTTTCTGTGCGAGTCTTAAGTGAATAGAATCTTCTTCTGCCTGATGTTGTTCCTATTGTGAATAATGATGATTTTTACCCATGATTTATGTCTGATTATTGATGTTTGTTTTACTATGTATGTAACCTCTGCACCTGTAACGCCTATAAGTGCAAATCAAGTATCAAATAAATAAATAACAAAAAAGAAATAATCAGATGTCTGCACTTGTGCCGTCACATTTCCATGAATGCATCAATAAAGACGAAACATGTACAGCCACTTTACTTTATTAGCGAGACCAAAATATGTTAAAAGATGGCACTTCTATGACAATCTACAAAGAAAACATCAACAGTAGCATCTTATATATAATATTTATATGTATATAGTGTATATGTTATGAAGCGCTGAATGCAGATTCACATTTCAAACAGTGAACACTTAGCAGAGGTATGTGCATCAAAACAGTCGCAATAAAGTAACTGCCCATTCATGCCACAATAGTAACATGGCATATTTTGTGCGGAAAGACACATTTATGCGCACTGACAGCAGTATATGAACAGAATGTTCCTTGCAAGATCTTCTTGTGGGCAAGTCATATTGCACCCGTTGATAGGTTTAACATGTGTCAGTGCACCAGGCACTCTTGTTTACATAGAACACTCTTTGCTGCCACATTGAAAAGCCACACTTCATATACCTGCTACAGCACAATGTGGCCACTAAATAGCATGGCATAGTCTCCTGATGCCCAACAAAACGTATTTCACACATTCAGAAAGCATTACAAAGGCAATCTTGGAGATTTGACAAAACTCGTGAAGCAAGCAGATCAATGAGCTCACTATATATTGACAACGCAGTGAATGAAGCATCAGCAGCAGTGGCTCACATTTCTGTAAATCTTAAGCTGTTCTTTCTGCCTGAACACCTGCCTGTCACCAAGAACACACTATGCAAGCCAAACATTTATTTGTAGAGCACTTACACGTTTAAATAACTCACACTAGTACATTAGAAGCAAAAACGGCTCCAGCAAAGGTTCAGAAGTTCTCCACACTTCGAGACTGGCTCAGTCCCTTCTTCAGGGGATGACTGAAACGGTCGAAGAAATAGAGTCGCCCTTGGCCGGAGCAGTTTTCATTTCTAATATTTCCCACCCAGCCAGACAGATCTCTGTTGAAGATGTTTCATTTAATGCATACTAGTTTTGTATTGTATAGTTTTGGACAGAGGCTGCTAGAAAAGAATCCAGCAGTAAAAACTTGTCATTTTAGTATTCTGACAAACAAGAATTCATCACCACTTAATTTCACTGTAACTCCACCAAAATCAAGGTAAATTACATTAACAATTCCATTTCGTACCTCCTTCCACTATTAAGGTGCCATATTTTGGTATTAAATACTCAATAAGCCTCTTGGGTATCAAGTATTTTATAAAACTCAATGGAACAGCCACTGTTTCCTAAAAAGTACCTTTAGATAGAATAACTTGAGTGTTCCTAAAATGTAAGAACAACTGAAGTAAAAATGAAAAATGTGGTGAATATGGGCTGCCCGCCATTGACAATTCAAATATTTAACTACTGGGCTTTCATGCAAGTGGTGCTGTGCTGCTAAAGATACAGGCAGGGTACAGTCATGCATATACTAAGCTACAATTCATGTAGAAATGAATTTGGCATATATCTCTCGATGCCTCAAAAGAAACATAATTTGATTGCCACGAAGCTTTCGTTTGCAGCACTGTGTATGTACTACACAAACAAAACTCTTTTCATTGCACTTTGCCAATGCATGATCATTATAACTCAAAGTTCATTTGAAAAACCTGTAAGGAACTAATGAAAATCAAATGTGAATGTTTAATGCTGGACAAATGGCATGACCACAGCTTGTGGGACTCTTGTGACACATGGTAAGGTTGCACTTTAACACACAGATTAAAAGCAAGCACATACAGACTTGTTTCTCATTTCATTTGAAACATGATGTGCAATAATAAAAACCATAGCCATTGTCTTAGCATTCCAAGCTTTGCTTTTGTGCAAAAAGGTCTAAGAAAAATGACAATATTTTCTTCATTCATAAGGATGGTTATAAAATAATCACAATATACAACAATGTGCTAGCTGCACCAAATCGAAAATATCTAGCCACCGGTTGTGGCCTTCCATAAGCAAGACAAGCTTTCTGTCTTACTTATTTTGCTGTAGTAAACAACAGCACCGTAAGCATTCTATCTTTGTCACTACAAATGCAAATGAAGCCAAAAGTGTCACTGTTTCAAACAGTCCTCCAGCCTCAGGCATGTTAAAAGATTTGCATATTTACTTTATAATCTAGTCTGCATAATTAATAAGATACAATGTCAAATATATCTGTTGCTTGTGTTCAACAAGTAATTAGGTTTTGCACTTTGGGCTTGCACTGATGTGGTGCGATAGGAACACTCGCAATAAGATATTGGGACACACTTCATGGTGCAGCACAAAAAGTCCTATTGCAGCTATAGTCTTTGCCTTTTGTGCGCCTTCAAAGCAATGGCGGTGTCCTCAGAGCATCACTAACCTTGAGAGATATGGCTAGACAGCTCGCATTGGCTTTGTACAACCAGTAGAGTACACTTATATCATGTTTGCCCGTGTTGCTGATATCCCAGCCCCATCCATGACTTTGCCAACGAAGTTGACGATGGCTGATGCTGGCTGCTCTGGATCCAGCTCGGCAAATAGGTGGCACTGGTTGTCTGTCTTGCTAGCTGGTTTACGGGCCACAAAGCCAAAGCACCTATTTTGTTACAAAAGATGGAAGAAAGGTAACAACAGTTAAAGACTAGCTATTGCAGCCATCAAGCATACTTCGTGAAAAGACAGAGCTGTGTACGACCACCACATAATGCTGCCTTCAGTCTAGTACTGCCATCTTTGTTGGTTAGTCCGCCTTTCTTCTTTATGAGTGACGTGCTACTAAATGCACTTCCAAACGCTCTGTAGTATTTGGTGACGCTGCCCGCAAGTTAGACAGAGGTTCACAGGAAGATAGAAAATTGAAGTAGTCAACATTAGTCAAACAATGGATGTCACTGGAGCCAACGTTTTGATAAAGGGGACTTGCGTTCATCAAAGCCACATTTACCTTTGTGTTTTCTACCAATCCTGCTTCAAATGCAATATTGCTCTTTATGCCTCTTCGAGATCAACTATTGTATGCCAGTGTTCATTTGAGCAAGAAAACAAAGTTTAGAAAGTGGTGCTGCTCACAACTCCTAACTTGTGGCTCAACTGGCCTGTCTTGCACGAGTCATTGAATAGATTAGTCAACACCCTTCACCCTTTCAGCGCTCATCTCTTCCTGAAATGTTTTCTGGGAGCACTCCCAGCCAGAAGTAGGGTTAATTCACTTTAGCGGCAGCGAGATCATAGCTTAGCAAAAGTGAAATGCGACAGGGCTATTGAAAGCTTTCTATGCTATCTTTTTACACATGCGATATAACCATATACGAAAGGCAGAACAGTAACACTAATTAACCTTTAACATTTTCACAGAAGACCCATAACCTATTATTGTAACTGAATATCTTTGAATATATGCTCAAAATGAATATTTGAGGACTCAATCTTAACTGGCTAGTTAGTAACAGTAAAAAGCGTATCCTCCTTCTACAGCCAAGATCACTCAGACGATATTTAATGTTATTTCATCCAATAAGTGCTCCTCCCTCCCCTTTTCATTTAACTAACCAGCTAGAGTTGCAATGAGAGCACTACACTACGTTTGCCTCCACTCTATATCCTTGTGTCAGTATGATTTTCAATATCATAATAATCATAAATAGACTTGCTTCCATGTTGTTCTGCACAGATACAACCTCTGTAAGAAATGACATGCACCGCTTTCAGATCTACCACACTATGAAGTATCATAAAAAAGATGAGACGCGGGTCCTTCTCATGTCTCACTTTTGCTTTGTTAGGCAACCATTGACTTCATAATAATGGTATAAGGCCTCAATTCCTCAAAAGCCCAACAAATGCAGTTGAATGCCTCTACAATGAATGCCTCTACAACAAAATGACGTGATAAAGAAGGCGTTTCAGTCCTTCATTACACAGCTAGGTCCTGGCCAAATTCTAATTTTTTGTGAACGTATTATCGTGTTGTGAACACCTGTACAACAAATTGTACAAAAAAGAAATTTATGCATCCCTGACGGCTGCTTTGTTGCTCTATATAAAAACGCACAAAGCAACATTGCCACTTTTCTCCGTACGGCCTTGTGCGGGGGCGTCATTCTTCTCACAAGCGGACTCATGAGCCTGCTTGGTTTCTGTAATATCAGAGCCACTGCCCAGTGAGAACAATAACGTCCTTTGAATATCATATAGACGACCACTTCCAGGACATGGATATCCTAGTGATGTGTGGAACGGGTCCAGTGGACGTTTCTCACATGACCATTTGGCCGTACTTTCCGTGTCCTGCAGACATCCCTTGCATGTCCGCGAGGGGCATTATGGGGACTTGCAGCATATATTTTACGTACATATGAGCCAGGGCCCTTTGCACAGTGTTTTCCATAATATCAATTACGGTCGCAGCACACGCAGTGTGACAGATGCAACAGGCACAGCACCCATGCATCAAGAACAGATATACCGTGCGCACATGTGTATGGAAGTGAAGCATACTCCTCATTCTTCTATGCCTTCCGCCAGCAGTGGTGCACTGTACCACATGGGTACCACTTTTTGTTTCAATTTTGCAACCAGCCTACTTCAATCAGAAGGCTCTCGCACTAGGCTCACATTTTAAACTGGTTGCATCAAAAAGTGATGTAACTAACAATTTGTTGCACTATCGAGGTATTGAAGCTTCATATGGCAAGTAATGTGGCAGTATAGTTAACCATCAAAAAAGGAAAGACGAAATTTAATGACACCACTTTAACAAATGGTGGGCTGTTTTGCAGCACAGGAGTTACATACCTAGCAGTGACAGTGACTCCTGCATCTTCATCTTTCTGAGTCCAGCGCCTGTCGTCAGGGTCAGTGCCACAGAAACTGATCGCGTTAAGCGCGTAATGCCTCCTAAAGAATAACCTGGAAGAAAATAAAAATATTTGTTCATGTAAGAATGAAAGATGCTGTTTCAGGACATGTTGCAAAGCAAACAAAACAAAGTGTGCTATAATAAATTCTCTATAAACAACAGTAGAGTAAAATCTCTGTTAACTCTTGTATTGGCCGCCATGCATAAAGTACAATGCAGCAATTTTTTTTTTTTTTTTAGAATCGTGGCATTTCCTCAGTATGTTGGTCTGCACATGCACCCAATGGGCACTACAAGGAGCTGGATAGTTTTTGCACAAATTAATATCAAAAACTGGTGTGCAAACTTGCAATCAGTACCCTTGAGTGAATGAAATCAGCAAGAAAACAACAGCACTTGTATCAACATCTTATTAAGCTTTTCTTAAATGACATGGGCAGGACTCTTATTGAAGAAAGCTATTGAACACAACAGTTGTGAACATCTTCAATGTCATCACAATAAATCACTTTAATTGCAATGAGCAACTGTGCTCAACTTATCTGCCACTGCAAAAGATTTTGGCAGTAATGAGACCTTCATAAATCAATTATTTTTCTTCTTTTTCTTTTCAGAAAGAGTTGTGCAGCACAAGACTGTGAAAGATTTGTTGAGCACATTGTCCTGAGGTGTTCCTACTAACACTCCTGTGCTCAGCACATACTTGCTCTAACATCACCAATGACACTATGACCAGCAGCTCTCTGGGCTGCTAGGTCCACTTCAGTTTCATTGTGATGTTTTGGCATATTTAAAATTATTTCTGTCTTTCTATATCAATTGACATGTAACAGGAGGTATGAGTAAAATCTGAAACAACCAATTTTATGACGTGAAAAAAACACTGGAGTTGCCCTTTAAAACCTTTAGAAGTAAGCAGCAGTGCTACCCAGAGCCACAGGCAAGCAAGATTTAGCTCGGGAGGCTTATGTGATCATTGCCAAGTATGTGAGTGGTCACATGAATACCTGAGCCTACACAGGTCCCTCTAAGCACCGGTTGTGGATATCTACAATGCACTCTATATGTGTACACTAGTTACAAACATATATCATACTTTCGGTTGTTGTCGGTGAGGGTGATGCCCTGCGAGGAGACCTTGAAGTGGACTACAGTGGGCACAGGTGGTGGTGAGATGGCCAGCAGCTCAGCCATAGCACGCCGCACTGCCTGCGGGCCCGTCAGCGACTCCATGTCCATAGGTGCACAGGTACAGCACATTGCAAGCTGCGCAAAAAAGGCACATGTGCATCACACAATGCTTGAAGGTCTGTCTCCTAGAAGGCATACAGTCTCTTAGAATACTAATTAGAGGGAAATGTGTGCTACCACCTATGCGAATCTTTAAGGGGCACAGTGGCTCTGTGGGAATGCCAGGATATGAAAAAGTTGAACTTGTTTTAAATGCCCCTAGCCCACCCCCACAAATACAATGCTGTCACCATACCTGGAAACTAAAACCATGATCTTATGCTCAATAGAGCACAGAAACGTAGCCTACCATTGAGCCACTGTGGCAGGTGCACATCATAAAGGGTTGCAGATTCACAGGCTACCTAGTGTCACAAGCCGCCTCACATGTGAGCATTTCATTCTCACACATGAGAATGAACTGGGCATTTCCATCAGTTGCCTATTAAATTACATTCCAGCCCAACTACATCAGTGATGGTAAGTAGACACGAGCTCAAGTTTCATACTTCTTCCTTATACAAAATACTAACCAGATAAGCTTTTAAAGCACATGCAAGCATAACATTGACAAGCGCACAGACCCATGTAAACATAAGTGTATGTACCATCGACCAAAAAAGTTTACAGACCACGGGATCTCAGAAAACGCCAAATATCTGAGCAGCTTATAAAAGTAGCCAGTAAAACCGTACATCACAATGTTGTTCGCATATACCAGTAGAGGCTGGAAATGGGAATACCAGGCTGCATTTTGAGGCTGCGGAGATATTCAGCTTTTTGTCAGATCTCTTGGTCCGTAAACTTTTTTGGTTGATAGTACCTCTAAATTGAAATATGGTCACTACATGGCCAACGGAACCTTTTCATCTATGAATCAGAAAGTGTTATATGGCCATCAGCTGCTCTACAAAGAATATTTTCTAAATTTCGGTCCCACCTTATCAGAACAGAGAATCATGCTTGACAGAGTAAAATTTTAGTACAGACAAAATCGGGAGTTACGGTGTCAGTATTGGACACAACGACATGAAGTCAACAAACCAATAAGCCAACCAAGGCACAGCGGAAATTGCATGCGATTTTAATTAAAATGTAGAAATGATAAGGTAAAAGAAACTGATAGTGGATGAATAAACAACTTGCTACCGGTGAGAGCTGAACCCACATCTTCCAAATTTACACGTGCGAGGCTCTACTAGTTAAGCTACGGTGATGGCCATTCTCCCAGCCACTTTAGTGGATGTTTCAGCCCTGGGAGTGTTAAACAGCACCTCTCATGGCTATGGTAGCATATGTAGAATATCCTTCTACCCGTAGAAGCAACTTAGAAGCAGGCAAACTGGCCTAGAGACCCTCGTATGCTACCTGAAGCCATTAAGACTGCCAGAGTCGAGACCCTTGCTATGCAATGGACGAATGTTCATTGCATAACAAGAGAATGGTAGTCGCCGTAGCTCAATTTGTAGAGCCTCAAACGCGTAATGCAGAAAACGTAGGTTGGGCTCCCCCCTGTGGCAAGTTGTCCTTTAGTTCACTTTCATTTCCCCTTTACATTATTATTTCTACATTTCAATTAGAACCATAGGTAAATCCTTCTATGTCTTCCTTGGTTTCGTGGTCTGTTGGCTTCAAGGTCTGTAACCTTCATGTGGTTGTGCGCCTTGGTTTTCCTCATCGTTCATTGTGTCATTGTGTGCTGCATTATATTAACATTCTATACCACATATCAAAAGCAAGAAAGCTGTAATTTCTTCATTATAAGAGGGTAGGGTAATGGCCCAATTAACATTCATCATTCATTCCAAAGCAGGCTTGAAATGCATCAAGAGCAAAAGGCGTTCACTATGTTGTGAGCTGTAATACGTACAATGCATGTCTCAAAAATAACATTCTTAACCCACTAACCTAGAAGAAAATGTGAAATGCATATATTCATAAAGATCACGAAGCCAGGCATGACATATTTAGGTGAGCTAACACTGGCACATAAAGGTCAGAAAACATTTTTTGAGAAGAATATTTGCTCTATACTTTGTCTACAAACAACAGCCAGATGAGTCTCACCTGCTCCTTGCTGCAGGAGACTAGAAGCCGTAGCAGCAGTTGTTGGTGCTGTGGTGCTGTCCACAACATCGCCTGCCCAGACAGGCACACCTCCAATCTCTGCGTGAGAAAGCGAAGGCTCCTGTTATTGTCTCGCATTATGAAGGCTGCCAAAGCCTTCAATTGGCTACCAAAGCTGCCATAACTGTAAAAATTGTTCTATTTCTAGGAATTTTGGTCACTGTTTAGAGAAAGGATGAAATTGGCCTAAGTCTAGGAATATTTTGAAATTTTATGATGGACTTTTCAGTCACAGTTACATTTTGCAAAATGAGTACTACTTTTCGTGTTGATATGTTTTTTATAGCTTATTTGCATGTCTTCATCCCCAGAAAAGACTGTTAGTAAACAAAAAAAAAAAAGAGTTTCCGAAGCATAGGAGGTACCTCCATTTGGGTTCGATTTTGTTTCATCATTTGGCATTAATTAGGCTCTGTACAAATAAATACTGTTAAAAGAACAAATTGTACAGTGACCCAAAAAAAAATTTCAACAATAAAGTTTGTCTCTGTACATAAAAATGAAGCTCATAAGTTCATTTTCAAAGAAAATGCAGCATGCAGACTGTACAACTATATGGGGCTTGCAAACATTCAGAGAAATCTAATCGATATATTGTCGGAGCTGGGGGAAAATTGGATCACAATATTAGTAACACTGGCAACCGTACCAAAACAGCTGGTATGCATGGATAAGCAGTTACAATATCAAGAGTTGCTACAAAATTTAAACAGAGCAACAGCTTATAGTGATAAATTGGTACTACTGACTGAGAACATTTAGCACACAAACTTCCACATTTGTGCGGTGACAATGACACTACAATTAGCAAACAAAATTCAAAATTGATCGAGGTCTGCACAAATATGAAAGTGAATTAGGAAACTTTCCCTGTACTCATGCCCCACATACCTTACTAATGAGGATGTTAGCTTTAACCAATAGATGATACGTGTTGGAACTATGTATACATATTTACAATATGGCACACAACACACATAGATAATTGTAGGGCACCTTATCTGGTTCAGAAGTAAATTGATAGCACGAAACAAAACTAAATGCTGACCAAAAATGGTGTGAATAAAAGATTGAAATATGTTAAAGCTTTATCACAGAAGCCAGGACTTGGCTTTTAAAGTACTTGGCTGCTAAAGTACTTGGCAGCTAAAGGAACCATTTTATTGAAACAGCACGCAGTGGTGCCGAGTCTGTGCTTGTGCAATGCTTATACACACTTATAGAAATGTTAGCTTGTTGCACACTGTCATATAACTCTGCACACTGGGAGATACATTTAAGAGTACAAGGTGGCAGCATCCCACAGGCCCAAATCAAATGAACAGGTAAAACAATACCCACCAGACTCTGGCAACAGCAGTCGGCAAGGAAGAGCCAGCGGCGTGATGGAGTGCTGATAAACAAGGGCAGACAGGCTCCCTGCATGCACACACAAAAATGTATCTAGAAGTTTGCTCAGACAATTATGCATAAATGCAGTGGACCTATTAGTTACACTCGTCAATTTTAGCTCAGCTTTGTGATACAGTGCTGATGAAGGTGCCCTTCTTGATATAATAATAAATTATGGGGTTTTACGTGCCAAAACCACGATCTGATTATGAGGCACGCTGTAGTGGGGGACTCCGGAAATTTGGACCACCTGGGGTTCTTTAACGTGCACCTAAATCTAAGTACACGGGTGTTTTTGCATTTCACCCCAATCGAAATGCGGCCGCCATGGCCTGGATTCAATCCCGCGACCTCGTGCTCAGCAGTCCAACACCATAGTCACTGAGCAACCATGGCGGGTGTGCCCTTCTTGAATCAAAGATTCTCTACCAATTAATAAAGTAAAATATATTCGCACAGCCAAAATAACAGTAAAGATGACCCTCAACTGGAAAGGGAAACTAAGCTATGCACAGACCCACATGTAGTCTACAGGCACTACAAAAAAAGTTATATATAGGTTATTACTTTTTCAAATAAAGAGGTGAAATAAGATTAAGAAACATTGCAACACAAATATTTTATATTGTGTCAAACCTTTTTCTTTCTTTTTTTCTAACCCGGTGATCTTGAATCTCTGTTACCCAGAGCTTTATTCGCCAAATTAATGGAAGTTTTGCGAGGCCAGGGCAACCCTGGAATACATGTTAGGGGAGTGTGGACAAGGGAAGGTTCCAGACAGGGACACAGCCTCGAACCGAACGTGCTGGGAAACTACGCTGCTCAGCTCTTCCCTCAGAGACCAACTCTGGGCCATCCAGTGGGCCAAGGAAGCCGCCAGAGCTCAAGGGCTCGTGGCCGACACCTAGGCAGGGATATTCGCCTAAATCCCCGAATAACTCGCCAGACTTTCAAACAAGTTCTTGTTCTTCTTCTTCTTTCTATATGGGCCTGATATCAGTGTTTAATGTTCTAGACTGCAATTATATCAGAAGTTTTGTACCCTCCAACAAGCTGTACTTTGTTTTGCTGTATGTACCACCTGCACAAATAACATTATATAGAATTTTGTTAGCTGCTTAGAATGTGTCTGATCAGTTTTATTTATTTATTCAAAATACCCCTAAAGGCCCTCGCGCAGGAGGGTATTACATAGGGGGTGTTCAATACAACAAAAAAATGTTATAAAGTGGGATTAGTCAAACGTGAAAAGAACAATGCATGAGCGAACACAAATATCACAATAATATTAGCTCCAAATAACACAAAGATAGACATGGAAGAGCAACAACAAACAAAGAGAGAACAATGTGTCGGAAGTTATACAATAAAAATAGCAATAGTTTTATTTTCACTTCACAACTTCCGTCATTATTAGTTCATGAAATTTAACAGAATCAATGACGGTGGCTATGTGTGATGGCAGTGCGTTCCAGTCAACGATTGTACGTGGAATGAATGATTGTGAATAGTTAAGGGAATGACACGCAAAACGCTTCACTTTGAAAGGATGGTCACAGTCTGGGAAGGATGGCAACTGGTGAAGAAAAGAAGTCGTCATGAAGCAATGGGTGATGATAAAGTTTGTGAAACAGAGATAACCGTGAAACTGTGCGTCGTTGAGACAAGTCTGGCAGTTCTGCCCGAATTTTCAATGCTGAGACACTAGAATGACGGGAGTAGTCTGAAAAGATGAAGCGAACTGCGCGGTTTTGAAGTGATTCGATGTTGTTGATTAAGTAAGCTTGGTAAGGGTCCCAAATGGCACATGCATACTCGATTTTAGGCCGTATTAGGGTGATGTAAGCAAGTTTACGTAGGTGCGATGGAGCATGCTTCAAGTTATGTTTTAAGAGACCTAGTGACCGGTTAGCAGATGCGAGTATGACGTTGATGTGATGATTCCAGGATAAGTCTGAACTAAGGTAAACACCAAGGTATTTGTAAGTAGTAGTAAGTTCAACTGCAGTATTATTTAAAGAGTACGAGGTGGCAATGCGATTAGGGCGTTTAGTGAAGGACATAAACTTAGTTTTAGAAGTATTAAGGCACATTAACCATTTAGAGCACCAAGAGGTGACGCAGTCCAGGTCAGCCTGGAGTGCCCGTTCATCATCTTTACATAAAATTTTGCGATAGATCACGCAGTCGTCCGCGAAGAGCCTGATTTGGGATAAAACTGTGTTAGGCAAGTCATTAATAAAAATTAAAAAAAGCAAGGGGCCCAGGACGCTGCCCTGAGGAACGCCTGAGTACACTTTCCCAAGGGATGAGGAAGAGCTGGTGTTTGATGAGGAAGTTGTTGGTGTTTCTTTGTTCATGTTGACTCCGCAAAGCTGCCACTGATGGAGACTGCACCACAGTAAAGCTGTCATCCCACACATTCTTCTGCACTAGTCTTATACATCATTAATTCTTTTTCTCATGCAAATGGAAAAAAAGAAAGATAACTGAATGTTGTTAATGGAGGTATGTCTCAACATGTAAAATACAGCCCACAACTGTGCCACACATGTAAACTATAAACAATGATGTGCAGACATCCAGCATTACATATGTGGTATAACACAATAATAAAAGAGAAAGAATACTCACCAAAGACAGGTTCATTGGCACAGCCCTTGAGTCGAACTCCCTTGGCGGTAGGCTCGATCAAGAAATGCCGCACCAGCTCATTCGATGGGTCACCTTTATGTGGAATAGAGAAAAACAATCTTAGTCCAAGGTCAAAACATGCAAAGGGAAAACAAATTTCATTCAAATTTTACTGAGATCTTTCTATATTTATTGATACCCAACTAAAGCCTCCCCACAGATTTCTGATACTAAAATTTATTAAAGCCACCAATACTATAGCAACTACTATGATAGAAGTTCCTTTAGCAGTCCTATCAAACATGGGCAACTCTCAAATAATGTGTGCCATCTATGGAAAAGAATTCAATTTAGAAGGGAAACTAGTGTAAACTAAAGCAGAGTAGAGAGAGAGAAGGGAAACTAGATAAAAGACAACATTCACTGGCAGATTATTATTTCAATGTTTCTGCATTTCCTTAGTGTAGATAAACAAATTATCAGCAGACAAAATAAAGACCCCATTTGCCTTAAAGTTTCATGCTCAAGCTGTCACCTCAGTGGCAGTTTGAGCTGCCACTGATGTCATGGATATCGTGGATTCGTCACAATTGCAGGCAAATGTTTGTGCAGAAGAAAGCCACCCAATGTTGTCAGGTCGAGCCTTTGCTTGCTAAATGGTACACAATCCTTCTATATTGGTAAACAATTAACTGGTCCCCAGCAAATACAGTGACAGTTTTTGACATGAATCAGAGAGGGCTAGTGTGGAAAATTCAAGGTGGCATTGCCATTTCTCCTATTTTCACATCCTTTTTGGTTCACGAAGGTTCTTTCTACTCACGGAGACTGCCAAATTTAGTACTTCGTAGTGGAATCCTACAAATGTAGATGAACTTCATATTTCTCTCTAGTGTGCTTTAAAATGTGTTGAACTGCAAGCTTACTTTATTGATACAAATCTATAGATACCTATACTTTTATAACTGCATGAACTCACACTGCAGATAAATCTGGAAACTTTCCAGGCAGCAATGCATTCACAATGAACAGCAAAGTTCTACATATGTGGACCATTTAAAATTCATTTAGAGGGAACTGTCAAACAGTCAGCAGTAGTTAAATTGTGAAATGAGCCAGCATGGTGCAAAAGGATTATGACACATATTGCTGCATCTGACAAACCGACAGAAATAACTCTACAGTAGTTAGAAATAAGCAAAAAAATTACAATATTTCTAATAAGATTCTGATAATTGCAGCCTAAATGGTGTTACTCTTGACTGGTGGTGCACTGACGAGAGTGGGGTGTGAGAGGGGGGGGGGGGCTCCGTAACCAGTTCCTCCCAATTCCCCAAATCTAACCACCAATGTTAACCTAATTTATGATAGCCCTAGAAGCTTCTGTTACAGTTCTGTTAGTATTTGAATTTGCAACAGTTTCGGCCGTGGACTACATGGAAGGCTGATTTCCAGCCCAAACTGTTGGAAGACTAAAGTATTAACATAACCGTACAGATGTACCTTGCACTACTTGCTGTATATATTGCAATTAAGAGGTAAGAGGTACAATGCAATTAAGCGATTTTGTACAAAATCCATTGCTGCTTCCTTGCTTGCCTCAAATGCAGTAAATGTATACTATAACTGCACTTATCTGAGCCACATATACACACATCTGCAAAAACCAACTAAGTTTCATAAGGCTGTTATGAAAATGAAAGCATTGATAATAACAAGTCTCCAACTGCTACCAAAAGTGGCTACCTGATCGAGTCTGGACATTAGGAGGTGGGCTGGCCACCTTGAGTGCCAGACCAAAGGCACCAGGGAAGGAGTTGCTGTCCCGCACAATGAATGTGCCCGGTGGCTTCGTCTTCAACACGTGGATGGCTGAAAGAAAACATTTGGTTATTTGCGCTTATCATTTTTTACCCACAAGATACATGCATCAAGTCCAACATGATTTATCTGAACCCGTCCATTCCTTAACCCTTTCAGTGTAGGGTTTTTCCAGAAGGTGATGAACCCCCAGCATCAGGTTTGTTTCTCGGATAGTATTATAAAATGAATACAACAGTTTATTTTTGGTTGTGCAGAAATGAAAGAATGACACGGATAATGGCAAATGCTCTCTTGGTGTGACAGTCAAAATGCTGTTTGACAAAAAGAATGTCAAAAGGAACATAGCAGGACAGAAACATGGATAAGTACTGATATGTCACTGACTCTGAAAGGGCTAAAGGACAGACTTGTTATCTATCTATTTATCTATATTTATTTATGAATGAATTAATTATTTATTTATTTAGTCATTTATTCATTCATTCATTTATTTATCTATGCACTTATTTATTTTTAAATACTGAAAGCAAGTGATTTGGCACACACAGGAGGAGAAATAATGGCAAGTAATAAAGCAAATGACACAACAAAAACTTACTTTTAGACAAGTAAAATATGTACTATATTGATACAAAAATTGAAGCAAAAATTGAAGCAATAAACTGTCAGCCCTTCCACTGGGGTGGAGATGGAAGACCAGCAAAGCTGTACTACGGTGGGAATTATGTATTTCCAATTATCACTATTAAGATGTGATGGCGTAATTGGTTATTTGAAGTATTAAACAATTAGAAATATATATGATCCGGTGGTATTCATTTATTTAGTGACCACAGGGACCATGGCCTTATGGTCGCTACGGTACACCGCCATAGGGTGTATGGCAAAGATTGGCATGTTCTTCATAAACTGTCACCAAAATCGCGCGTGTTTGGTGCGAACGCGGGCAAAATGCAGCCACCGTCGACAACAGTTCTGCACGTTGCTGGTGCTGCTACATGCTCAAGTTTATACAGCTTCACAGAATTTTAAGAATGACAGCCCATAAACAAAATGTCATGAAGCAAAGGCAAAGCATCAATTGCAATAGCAAATTAGTAGCGAGCTATACGGATTAAGGATAGTAGTTTTATCAGCTGTACAAACTTGGACACATTCGCTTACTGACTGAATTAACAAGGATGGTGTCAGCGCGCACACGCAAACATGAATAGATCACACTCGATGACTGCACACAACCCTGTCAAAACGTTTGCGTGAGCAAGCGCACCAGCAGCAGCGAGCGAAGGTTCATGCGGTCGATCGCTTCAGCGGAAACTGAACGGCGAAAGCACAGCGCATACAAAGGTAGGAACCGTTTTGTAGATCGCTTTCCAGTTACGGTGTGCGCGACCGCCCGTCACCGCGCAAAGTACAAATACGCAGTTAATTGCTCGCAGAGCAAAAGCCGCACTCCCTCCCTCCCGCGCTTCCTTCCCGCTTTCCTCCTTTCGCGTGGGTGATTGAGTCGCCAGTTCCTCTTGCGCCCGGTAGCAAGATACGCATTTGGTGCCGCAGCTAAAACCGATGGCGAACCGACCTCCAGTGCCGTAGAACGTCTGCCGCGCGAGAGGTGTCCACAGGTCGGCCGGCGCACCGCCCGCTGCACGATCGACGGGCCAAACGACGACGCGCGAAGCTGCGCGCCTCCGCCGCCGGCGACGAAAACACCGGCTGTAGCTTCTGTTCCAAACAAATTTATTTCCGCTAGATAAAGCAATGCATAAATTGTACATTTTATGAAAAATAATATCCGTTGTCAAACGTTTAACATGGACGAGAGCTCCGATACGTGTCGAGCTCAGCTGCAGCGCACGGCTACCGACGGGAGACGACCGGTGTAATTATATATATTATTTACAAATTCTGTAAATATATGCATAACGCAGCTTGGATATGAGAACCCATATTGTAGGGCACCATTTTGATTTTAACACGAAAGTGTTTTATGCCGGGGTCCACCAAGACTTCACTGACGTATTTCCGTCAGTGTATGACGTCAGTGTTTCCGTCAGTGTATGACGTATTTCCGTCACGGAAATACGTCATAGAACATAATACAAAGAAAGAAACCAGAAGAAAAAGTTCCACAAACATGCAAAATTTGGAAATCGAACCCACGACCTCTCGGTCCGCGACGATAGATCGCCGAGCGTTTAACCCATTGCGCCACAAACGCATTTGCAGAGAGCTACACAGACGCGCCTTATATATCTAACACTCCTCCGTGTACCCGCGCTCTTGCTCGGGGCGGTGCCGCCGCCTACGAGCAGAAAAGAGAAGTACTGCATTATGACACTAACGCGCACCGACAGTGAACGCTTCGGTGGTCTCAGCACTACGACGCCTCGATGCCAGCATTCGAAGGGACGCTGGCATCAAGAAGCACTACCAACGCCACCTAGGTGGCGTTCACCGTACTCAGCACAGCGGAGCGTGGCCTCCGCAATTAGCTCTGAAAATGTTTCTGAAGTTGATCGCGGAGGCTGCAATTACGACGCGCTGTACGCGCTGATTTGACTCGGTGACGATTCAGTTACGTGCTTTGTCTTGCGCGTTGTATTAGTGTGTCAGTTACGTGCTTCGTCTCTCGCGTTGTGCTAGCGTGTGCAGCGTAGTGCAGCTTCCATATGCACGACGGTTGCTCATGGTCATCGACGTTGGTAGTCGTGATGGAGGAGACGTGCCACCAGGCGTCAGCGTGGGTGCATCAACGCCTAAGGGCGCTTTAGCCACAAAACACCAATAGACATTATATATCAATGTGCAATAAACATTACACTACTTCTGTGAAGACACGTTTCACTTTCGTGTTCTATACCGATTCCTATATAAGAGGGATCAACCACATTTTTTTGTGCGCTTTCACGTGCTCTGAAATCTTAAACTTTGCGTCTGTGTTTCTTATCCACCATTAAAGCAGTTCGGTATCAAACGAACTACCTCAGGTGCATTACCACCATTACCATTATGCACTTACAATTAGCATGGTCTTCAAGTCAGCTTTTGCTACTTCAGGTTCTAGAACCGCCAGGGCACGGTGCGCTTTGGGCACCATGACCAATTATAATATCGCGATAATAATTATGATGATGATAATTATTATTATTATTATAATTTTCAATGTGCCAATTATAATTTGTTTTTGGTTACATACTCAATTTCGTTTAGTCCGCCTCGGCGGTGCTCGCATCGCAGCGGACGGCGCTCCTAATATCAGCGTATTTTTCTTCATTCTGTACAATTATTGCGAAGAGCGACAACAACGATAAGAAAATATTGCGGCTCGTGAGCGTCGGTAATTCATTCCGAAGCGCCGTCCGCTTTAGCTTAGAAGGGAACCGTGAAATGCCTAGCGACGATATCGGCGCCGTCGAGCGATCAGCGGCGGTGAAGCTGGAGCACAAATGGGTCCCGGTTTCGTTCTCTCTACGGCAAGGAAATCTCGCCGTTCGCGAGCAAAACCGCCGTCGAACGACGGCCCGCGAATGGCAAACGGCGTGTGGCGAGTTACCGTGCCGGTAACGTGGACGGGCCTCAGCGCTTCTCGGCTACCCGCTGTTGCTGCCGTGCCGGCCCGTGCTCATGCGAAGCGTGCCGCTATGGACGCTCTTGGTTAGTTTGGTGAGCGCCTGTCACAATCCTGTTTACAAGGTTACACAGCAGATATATTATTTTTTGTGTGTGTTTTTTTTTTGTGTTTATCGGCACATGTGGCAATGACAATGCGGGCACGTGTTCAGGATCATGAATGAAATATATGCTGCTTGCTATCCCGGAAATAAACAGTTGGCAGTCTGCGCTCGTGGTGTCGTGTGTTTTATTGCGATAGCAATTATATGGACACTTCAACCGGATTTCTGCCGTCGGCGTCGCCATCGCCGTCGCCGTGAGGTTCCGTATAGATAAAATCTTCACCGCGCGCGCCGTATGCCCGAGCGGAAGCGTGCGGGGACGCGCGCTATCACGGAGAGCGAACGCACTCAATCTCCCACGCGCAAGCAACGAAGCGGGAAGCGAGCGCCGGAGGGAGCGGGGGGGGGGGGGGGGGGGGGCACTTCTACGGATGATAAGTGGTTCTTGAGGAAAGGGAAAGGTTGACGCTATCTTCTGCAGCCCTTGAGGGAGCACGGCTCAGCGCCAACGGGGAGGGGTAAGTGGGAGCGGTGCCAACAACCGCGCTCGTCGCTCGACCGCACGGTCTCTTATCTCTCCCACGCGCAAGCAAGGAAGCGGGCAGCCAGCGCCGGAGGGAGCGGGGGGGGGGGGGGGGGGGGGGCGCACTTTTCCTCTGCCAGCAACCGCGCTCGTCGCTCGCCGCACCGTCTCTTATCTCCACACGGCTCTGACCTTTATGCACGCTCAGTTTCCGTTGAAGCGATAGACCGCACGTACCTTCGCCCGCTGCTTGCTGCTAGCGTTTTATCAGTCGTTGTCTGCAGTCATTCAGTGTGATCTATTCATGTTTGTCTGTGCGCGCTCACACCACGCTTGTTCATTCAGTTAGTAATAGTCGGGCCACATTTTCCAACGCACGCTACACATGTAATGCTGCCCGGATCGGCAGTGCAGCGCTACAGGTGTGTCCCTTCGCACGCGCGCTGCCCACGGGAAGCGCTTCTCATCAACACCACCGTTTCACACGCGCCTTCTCGTGGTCATCGAGTCTCTCTTCATGTCGGTCTACTTACGCCGCAGCACACCTGCTTACTTAATCAGCTCATGTTTACTACAATTCATATTGCTACCAAAGCCGCTCACCTTACATCGTATGACATTGCTGTGTTGCTATCGCATTCATTGCTTCGCCCTTAGGGCGAAACTGTGACATTTTTTTTCTTTCTTGTGTCTTCGTTTTTTTTTTTTTTTTGCGCAGTTTATAAACGTCTAAAACGCTATGGGCCCAGTGTTGCGCGCACGTCCAGAAAGGCTAGCACTGTCGCACTCTGTTCGCGCAGCTAATCAGACCGCTAAGCACGACTGTGTTGGAACGCGAGGGATTTGACACTTGCATTGCAGGCTGTAATTACCGATTCGAAAGTGCGCACAAGCTAGCAACACGACGAGGAAGAGCAGGGAGCGCGCGTACCTGCTAGCAGACTAACCGGAAGTCGTAGGTTCTTGCTCGACGAATCGACATCGTCGACCCGGTTGACATCACCAGATGCACCCTGGTGACCACGCCGCTGCCGCAAGGGGCAGCACCTGTTCTGGGGGCCACTTTTTCGCTCGCTTTGCTGGCGCTTTTATGGGCACGCGCGGCAAAAGTGCTTTATTTCGATGAATATATGTCGTTCGCCTGCTTAAAACGACTCTACTTGGTTGGAGGAACGTCCCTTTATATTTCTGCCGACATTCCGATTGACTCCGACGCGGCGAGCAACGGTAAGCGCAGCGCGCCGTCTGCTCGAGCAGACGACGCATCTCTCTCGTGTTCGAAATGTCGGTATTTTGACTGTAAGTGGCATGAAACCTTCTACCTACTCAGGATTTGGCGTCTAAATAACGAAAAGTTGCATATATTTGGGTATGAGTGTTTAAATGCTGACGGAGGTCGTAAATTATCCACTGTTGTGCCGCTTCTCCAAGGCCTCCTGAACACGTGCTGCCCCTAGCGGCGGCGATCACTTCCGGTCACACGAAGTGGCCGCTCTCTCGCCCCAGCGCGGGCGCGCCGTCGGAACACCTATCTTCTTACACCGTGCTGGTGACATCGTGGCGTACGCTGGGGATACCGGAAATGCCAGGAGAGACAGACAGCATTGGCTTCTTTTTTTCTTTTTTCCTTTTTTTCGTGGGGCGCCCGCGGCGCGTAGCGCTGCTGCGTTTGGCATCGTTGATCGTGACGGCATTCTGAACTCGATGCGCGTGTTTACTTCAAATGTTCAAAAAATATCTGACGTGGTAGGGTCTTTAACAGCTTTACATTTTGTATTATGCACGTAATAGCTCGCTCTAGACTCCGATACTGTCTGCGCGCTGCACAGTACCGGCTGGGTTAGAGGAGGAGATGCACGTCAGCTGCACCCCTAGTGCGCGCTTGATCACGGTACCGCACGCTCACCTCCTTCTCCCTACTTCCTCTTGAGCGCGCTTTATCACGTGACCTCCACTATAGGGCGCGCATCAAGCCACTATCCTTCTCGGCTCACCCTCACACGCTTTCCCTCGTACCCAAGCATACGGCGCGCGGTTCACCCGGGACGCGATAGGATCCTATCGCACGTGGATTTTAAACGGGACCTCACGGTGACGCCTACGACGAAAATTTGCCTGGAGTGTCCCTATTTTTGCTATCGCAATTATACCGCAGCGCACCACCCATGGAGCCCGAATGTTTATTTTGTTAGCTATACGACACTCCAGGCACATTTTCTGAGTCACCGTACCGCCCCGAATAAAGTGTAAATGCAAGGAAAATGAGCGGCCCGCACGCTTTATGTTGGTGGTAACGTGATATGCCGGTGCGAGTGAGGGCCGAGAAGGATGGTGGCTTGATTCCAGTAGCTTGATGTGCGCCCAATGGTGGAGGTCACGTAATCGAGCCAGCACTGCCGCGCTAGAGAGCGCGCGTCTCCGTGGCTGCCCTTACGGCCGAGCGCGAACGCGGCCCGCGCGCCGTATGTTGGGGCATGGTTGGAAGTCACCCGCTGGAGGTGCCAGAGCTAAGTGCGAGCCTAGACGACTGGTGGCTTCATGCGCGTCTAACGTTGGAGATCGTGTAATCTGAGTTTTGGAGACGCTGCAAAGATGAAAATGGTGAAGTGAGCGACAGCACAAAACGTTAGCGTCGGAAAAGCACGCGCGCTCCTCTCTGCCGGAGCTCGCGCAAGCGTTGCGACAGGACTGCTCACGATCGTCGAGTAAGATGTGTTCATGTTTGCCTGCGCGCGCGTGCAACCATGCTTGTTAATTTAATTACTAAGCGAATGTTTACTGCACTTTATACGGTCGATAAACCTACCGTAGTTGGCCAGTACAGTTTAACCTCGATATAACGAAGTCTGTAAAATCGGCAAGTTATCGTTGTACTGAAATTTCATTATAATTAAATGCGACCTTTCATGCAAATAAAAACAGTTGCCGAGGGAATTCTCTTACACGAAAGGCACCGCAATATTTTCTGAATTATCGGGCAATCCTAAAAAAATTAATTTCAATCAGAAAGACATCCCATTTTGTTCACTGACAGGTGTAGTTTCATGATTGAAATATGGTTTCATGAAGTGTCGACGATGTCTTCATATCGGCGGCACGAAGCAACGCCTTCATCAGCAACCACCATCCTTCTCGGCTCACCCTGGTGCCCACAGCATAGGGCGCGCGGGGCGCGATAAGAGCTTATCGCACTTACACTTTATACGGAACATGACGGCGAGAAGATATCGATGGTACGCTGCTCCGCTTTGGCGCTCCCTGTCACGTGACATGCGATTCTAGAGGTGCATTCGCAAGCAGCCGAATGTAATTCAACCATTTGACCATCCGCGTCCTCGGCAGTTTCCACTTATTGTCTCGGTATTCTTTCGCAGAGGCTATGGCATATCGTTATTTGAAATAGTATATAAACAAACTTCGTTATACTGAGGTTTAAAATAAATAGTGTTCTATGGACAATAAGTTTTTTTAAAGAGTGAAATAGTTTATTATATCAAGAAATTTAGGTAACATATTTACTCGCATAATGAGCGCATTTTTCCCCCGAAAAATATGCGCAAAGTTGGGGGGGGGGGGGGGGAGGTGCGCTTATTATGCGGGGTAAAATTTCGAGCGATTTTTTCCCGGGGCTACCTCCAAAAAAGTCGCCGTTTCGCCCGAAAGGCGAACCATCGATTGCGATAGCAAATGCGTAGACAGCTATACGAAGTAAGGGTAGTAGTTTTATAGGCCGTATAAACGTGCAACGTAATTTAACCGGCATGGTGTCGGCGCGCTCAAGCAAGCATGAACACATCACATTCGATGACCGCGGACATTCGCTGTTAAAACGCTGGCGTGAGGAAGCGCGGTTGCAACAGCGAGCGAAGTGACCTTACCTTCGTGTCGTGTATCGCTCCAACGCAAACTGAGCGGCGAGAACGGAGCACGCACAAAGGTATAAGCCGCCGTTGTACCTAGACTCAGCCCCCGACGCAATTATCGCCTGCAAGATAGGGCACGCGTGGCCGCGCAATGAGCAGTTCATGCGCACGACGGAATACGGCGCGTTTCCTCCCTGCTTTCCTCCTTCGAATGCGGGAGATAGAGCCGCGATCGTCTGCGCCGACGGCAATAATGCACCTGATGTGTCCATATGATTGCTATCGCATTAAATGTAGGAGACACACGGTATACGATCCGGAATCCGATACGGCCTCCGATACAATCGTACCCGCCGGACGCCATATCGGACAACAAATCGTACCGTGTCTCTCCTACTTCACGACAGCAAGTTCAGAGTGCGTTTATTACGCTGGAAAAAAAATCAAATTTTGACGACTAAAGTTGGGGGTGCGTTCATTATTCGAGTGCGTTCATTACACGAGTATATACGGTATGTTGAAGTTAGCTAAATCGAGGTTAAACCATACTGTGCCTAGCTATCGATGCTTCGCCTTTCAGACAAAACTGCGACTTTTTTTTTTCTTTTCTTTTTGCATCGTCTTCAGCTTGCCGATAACTCCCTTCCCCCAGCTCGTAAACTGTTATAATGGAGAAATGAATATAAGGAAGACAGTTCAGCCTCCCTTCAACTTCGTTACAACGGGTTTTTACTGTAAATCAAAATTCACGTTTCATACCTTCGACTACGCAGAAAAGTATAGAGAGCCTATACACACGCGACGTTGCTAAAAAAAGAGACAGACACAGGCGAGCGCGTATGTAGGCTTCCTAGGAAAAAGTACTATATAGTGCGCCTGTATGTATGCTCGCATATACAGGGACAATAGGAGAGCGCGGAAGTCAGCGCCGTTGTAGTGTGCGGTGCAGGCTTGGCTTGCGATTTGGCAGCGGGGCTGTTTTGACGCGTTTTCAGGTAGCAAACAGCTCGAGGGAATTTTCAACTGCTGCATCAAGCGAGTTACTAGCACAGTCGCGTGACACCAGATATCGGCTTAAACGACAGGAAAATCCTCCTTAATGAATAAATAAAAAAAAAAAAAGTTCGTCTTATCTAGTTATAGAAAATTCTTACTAAATGCACTTTTTTCAATGGGATTCTAAAGGGGAATTACATTTACTTCATCATAACCATTAGATCTTAATAACTCATTTCGTTATAAAAAGGTTCGACTGTTTTACAAAGACAGCACGTGGTGTTCAATTGTGCTAGTTTCCTGTGCATCGTCAGATTCTGTAACTTTGGCCAAGTGAAAACGGCAAGATATCTTGCGCAAATTGTTCCGAGGGTTGCCAAATCAGTTCAACTAAAGAAAGACAAATGTGCATGCGCAGCACGTCATGTGTGCGCATTATTTCTAAAGGCATGCGCTTGGTTCACATGACCACAATGGCTAAAGTGGTCGTAAACAAAAATGCGCTGATGAAGTTGAACGAAAACAACGCCGCACCGAGGCGTTTACGTTTACGGTCGCGGTCTAATGTGTCGAGGCAGCCTGCAGACGCCGCCGACAGCAGAAACTGGCGACCGATTTGGACCAGGAATCACAAGCGAAAGCTGCAGAATCATGACAAAGCTGACAAGGCAACTTAAATTCTACTGAAGCGTGCTGTCGAATTTGCTGACACCGGTCTTGTGGTCGCCGCCTTGTAACGGCAAAGTGGAAGAATTCAGGTTTGCATTGGCACAATTAAGATCGGGCTCTGCACCGAGTAATTGGCGTAGAATGAATGAGGAGAGTTGGCCCCTACAGTCAGCTAAGCGGAAGAAAATCGCAATAGAGGATCACCAACATAGGCTGAGGCCTCACTTTAGATATCCCGTATACTAATGTGCAGGAAACCCTTAGATCTTACTTCTTAGATCTCGTTTTCCCCTTACCCCCCTAAGCGGTATATAGTACACCAAACCCCTTCCTGGTTAGCTATATGGACTTGTTGGTATGACAACTATTTCCTGGTTGACCTCCCGGATTCTATTCCTTTTTCTCGTCCTTTTCTTTCTACTTAACACTCCGGTCAAAGCTTCTTATGACGCTATAGCGAGAGTGGCGCACAAGATATGTACAACTGCTTCAATGTTCTAGGCAAGCACATACCTTCTTCCCTGCTGATGTTGGGCTTGTACCAATACTTGGAGGTGTCCTTCACAAAAACAGGGTGGTGATGGATGACTTCAGGAGAGTCTGCATTTGCAAAGGAAAAACAATTCCCTCGTTGCGTTTTAAATAAACAATCATAGTCACAATACTCGCCGTTGCGTTGGTCAAGACAAATAAATTTATTTGTATAGTTTCGTCTGTTAAGAACGCAGTAACACTACACCTTGTCCTGGGTGAATGGACTGTGGTAAAATTGCAATAACTAAAAGGCTAGGCAAGCATTTTTCTAATAAAGCTTGTTGCTGGGCTAGTCAGTTCATGTTATACCTTAGACCATATGGTCGCTTAGCGCAAATAATGAAGGAGGGACGGGGTCAAGTGGAGCGACAATGTTTTTTCTGTATGTTGAGCATGTCTGTGTACAGTGCAGCCCACTTATAACGATATCAAGAAGAACGAAAAATCCGATCGTTATAACCGATCATCGCTATATCTGGACTGCCGTCAAAAAAAAAAAAAAAAAAAAGCCGAATATACTTTTGTAGTCCCAAAACCGAATGTGCCACTCGCGATAAAAAATCAACGTTGTAGAGAGTCGGATGTGAAAAATAAAACGTTTATTTACACCTCTAAACAGCGTTTCAATCGTTAGGTGCGCTGAAATAGAAATCTGCACTTGCTTTCGCGGAAGTTTCGGGTTCACATCCGCTGTGTGCATCGCGTTCAGCTGCCCGCTAACATTCGCGGCTATAACTTAGCGTGCACGAAATCAATGAGCGGACTCGATCGACGACAGTGCACTCTGCTTGAACATCGTGGTCGGTGTCAAAGACGGGCCATTGCTAATCTCGTCGTCCCTGCCGTTGCTGTCGTCGCCTCCGTCGCACAATGCCGCCGTCTGTCGCGACAACGATCGCCGCGTCAGAGATGTCTTCGCAGAACGAGGCAGCACTATCTGCACTCGGAAACTCCGTCGTCCAAGCACCACCTGTTTCATCGTCCGTAGCGACGTGCTCCCATAGTTAGGTTGTGTCACCGGCTTCCACCGTGTTATAGTTTCACCCACGGGGGTTTCGTCCTAGCGCACAAAGCACCCCTTTTCCGTTGATCGGCATGGCCACTGCTTCGAGCCTACATGATCTTGGCGCTCCCGGTTGTGATAATCGTCGATATCATCGACTGCGTGAGCTCGTACTTCGAGTCTGCAAAATTTAAAATTTGCAGCTTCGTCTCAAGCGACACAGCTATGCGCTTTGGTCGGCGCACCCCGCACCTCCCGCTGCTTCCGCGGCGCATTCCCGCGCTCGCTGAGAGAGAGAGAGAGAGAGAGAGAGAGAGAAAGGGCGCCGCTCGCTTATCGCTTTCTCTCTTTTTTGCTCTCCGTGGCTTACGCAATCGGCACGCGGGCGGGATGCGCTGCGCGGTAATGACGGCAGATACGAACTCGCGTAGGCAAACTTTTCGCCCTGTCTCAGTTAAAACGCAAATTTCACGACTATTCTGCATGAAAAACGCCGCTCAGAAGCAAAATTTCGATCGTTATATCCGATATGCGGTGAATAACATATCGTTATATATGTTTTTTTTTTCATAGCCCTAATGCATAAGTTGATACTCTTAAATCGACTCATCGATATAACCGGTATATCGTTATATGTGGTATCGTTATAACTGGACTGCACATATATATATTTGGTGAAAAAAAAATGAATAAACAGTCGAAAGTAATTGGCGCTCCCCTTGACTCCGTCCCTCCTTCATTATTTGCGCTAAGCGACCATATGGTCTAAGGTATAAGTCTTTCTCGATCCTTCGCTATATCAGGACACATGGAAGCACTGCTTGCAATGGCGTAGACGTTGACACGCAGATATCGCTACTGCCTCGCGTCGAGCGTAAAAGCCTACTTTCGCATTTTGTGTCGTTGCGAATGAATGAATGTGTTCTCTGGTGCACCAACCGTTGTTACATCCCGCTCTGACTTAGTTATATACTGTTCTTTATCGTTACACACTGTGTAACCTTATGCCTTCGTGGAACTGCGCACGTAAGATGGCTTCGATCATGGCAGGTTGCGTAGGCCTTAGTTGCATTCGAAATACGCCAAAAAATGGGGAGGAACAATTTGAGAATCCGAGAAGAGCCAGAAAGCTTCTGTTTGGAAAGCCGCAGTATACTCGCCTGTCAAGGAGAGCATGCTTGACCTCCTTGACTGGCCGAAATAGACGGTCGGCGAGCTCTGGCCGTTGGGGCTTGTCGGAAGTCCCGAAGACGGCGGCAGGCTCTGCTGCAAGGCACTCACGGTGGCTGGCGAGGGGCTCCTCCGACTGGAAAGGCGGCCACGACGAATGTACCAAACAATTACGTTACTCAAGTTTATCACAAATGGAGTTCCAAAGCTTCAAAATAATTGCCGTACATCAACAATACCCGTGCGAACGACCCGATTTCCATTTGCTACAATTAAACACGTGCGCATATCTTCGCAGTAACACCAACTACTTCAGTTACAAGTATGAAAATGTAAGAACAGTTAAGCAAGCGCAGCGAGTTTTCAGAACTTCGCCGGAACCCCGTAAAGACAGACTCTCAGGGGCTCAAAGTTAGCAAGATAAGGCGGTCAGCTGCAAATTAATGGTACAAACAAAGCATCCCACACAACAGGTCACAAAGATGAGAGCTTCCGTCTCGGCAGCTCTCTGGTTTTAGGTCAAACATGCAATTGAACCACTACATCCCCGCAAGCAAAGACAACGTTATGGTTATAGATGTTAATATTTTTTACATCGTCGTCACAGGATTCATCGATCCCGCTTAAATATATATTTTACAACGTAAAGGTTATTAAGGTGGTTAACATAATCGAACTGCGGTAGGACATAATCCAATTGCGCGTGCACAAAAGACTTAGATACGGTAGTGAGCGCACTGGCGTCGTGCCTGTATCTGGACCGCAAATGTTTGCTAAGGTTACCATTCTGTCGCCTGCATTTACCTTGATTCCTTGTATCCATAAATGTTTGATGTCTACATATATTGCATGCGTGTTTCAGATGTTGATAATTCACTGTAAGGCATCTCAACAACTTTTTTTAGCACCTAGTTATGCAATGAATATGATTTCCCTCTATTTTGTTGCAACCCTGTGATTGCAGTGCCATTTTGTAACAAGGAGTCTCGACCTTTGTCAGGCATTCATTTGCCTTTATGTTGTAATTTTTTTCTATGTTGTCCAAGTAAACTTCAAGTTCGGCGTGCTATAAATTTTCGTTAGCGCTGAAGCATAGAAAAAAAAGAAAAACATCGGCCAAAGCATGCATCAGGGTGGTAAATACCTGCGCAAGAGGTGAGCGCTGGAGAAGCATCGCCGCCGCAGTGCTGGCCTCAAAGCAAAAAACTCTCCTCGAAAAGAGGCGCTGAAGTTACGCAGGCGACTAAGCAATTCAGCCGGGCAAAAATAAAAGTGGAGCAGGAATTCCAGCAGCATGCAAAAGGCCAGGAAAAAGGTGCATGCAAGGAAAGTTTCTCAGGTTTAGTGGAACAAAGCACGCAGCGTACGCACCACCAAGAGCTTAATATTTTCGTTTGTAGTAATTTGTTAGCGCAATCAATGCAATGGATGTGATTCTTGGTTTGCTGTAGGTATGAGTGGATCAACTTTTGTAGTCAATCAGCCTCATTTTCTAGTTACCCATCAGTATATACATTGTAAAAGAAGTTTACACCCTTTGGGGAGTACCTTGTCCGCAAGCAGTAATTATCATCTGTCTTGCTTGTATTTTTTTTTCTTTGAAATTCTGCGCTCGCTACTTTGCTGTCAGGAATGCTATGCCACCCTGATAACGCGCGTGCCGTTCGTGTCATTGAAGTACCGGGCGCGCAGGAATTAAAAAAAAAAAGGGGAAAATAGGCACGCGAAATGACGATTACTGTTGGAGGACAAGATAAGCCCCAAAAGGCGGTAACTTTTCTTAAGGGTGATAGTCATTCAATTCCTCGAGCTCATGCGGTTCACATTTATTCGAACAAATCGTAGGCGCAACTGCTCAAGCGACATTGCAATGAAATGCAATGGGATGCAATTAAGATTATTATTTTTGATTGCTCAAAAGTACCGAATATTTAGATCTACAAAACGGCTCTAGGTATGCCTACACGCTGCTCGGAATGCTCCAACTAGAAGCACGGAGCCCGTTATGCACGTGAAACCATGATCAACCATAGCAGGTACGATCGCTGGAAACTCTAAATAATACAAGTTCGTCAAGTTCCGTTAGGAGGGTACCAACCAATTACTTTCCCAAGTTATATAATCTCCAATTGGCCATCAACTATGTATGCCGTCTCAAGCAGCCTCCTCTCCGCACCATACACGAAGCACCACGAACTACGTCGACAGCCATAGATCGACCACGCGAACTGCAGGGAGGGAGGCGTAACAGGCGGAGGAAAAATGTTGCCCAGTGACTCGTGTTGATAGCGAGCGATAATTCGCAATCCGAAAATACGAGCGACGTCGGCACGGGTGCGCGGCGAGTTCAAAGTCTGCGCCGGTACCGGCGGCAGGTTTCCTGGGGTGCGTGTCGGAAGAAAAGCGGCGTTTTACGCGCGGTACAGGCCAGAAGGCCATCCTAGCTGGCGGCAGGGAGAAAGGCTTTCTCGGAACTGAGCTACTATAGTCTCCTGCTTGGGCCACAACCCGCGTTGGGTGGCGGTCATTTCTCCAAGTGATTGCAAGCGCAGTTGCGGACCGCGCTTCATGGACGAATAGTCTATACGTTTCTGAAAGTTTAGCAGAGGAGACAGCGACAATTTTCTTGCTTAAATTTCAGGAAGCACTCAATTGATTTTCAGTATACCACTGCATAACCTGTGAAGGCCATCTACCTATGCACATATAGCATGCGCGTGGCGCCACACCAGCACGGAGTGCTGTCTTTTTGCTGCGTATCTACGTACAAGGTCAGTACGCTGTTAAGTGGAGGCGTGTTGCGGGAATTAGAAATCGCGGAAGTTGGGAAAGTACCAGAAGCAACACTTGACATGGAAAGCTACGCATCACGTCACACACGACCAGGTCACCGCGCCTCACTCACCGAGAAAGAGTTGGGCTTTTAGGCGGTAGTCCTCCCGACGAATCTGCGTGGAAAAAGAAGACGGCGGTTCGTGAAGGTTGTGTACGCTGACACGCGGTGAAATGCTACGACATCAGTAACGGCAGCAGTAAGCGCATACTTCGAGTGATTAGCGCCTCACCTTGGTTCATGTAGGGCGTCCTCGGAGGCACAGGGAACGCTGGCGTAGCCGGCCGGTCCGTCGCGCTGGAAGGACTGGCCGACGGACTGTCGTCCGTTCCCCTCGTAGGCCAAGGCGACGAGCCTTCCAGGGAGCTGTCGTCCTGCGTGTACTACGCCAGAAACATTCCGTAAGTTCATTTGTCACCGATATTTACAACACCGAGAATGTAATTGTTGAAGCGGATTTATTGCAAAGGCATGCCGGCCACATTCAGCCCGAACGCGGCCGGCCCCTTTAACGTATCTAGTATACAGTCAAACCACAACGACACAAGCGTGACGAACTGGCTGAACGGCAATGAACACTGCCACGAGGAGTGACATCTCGGCAAATAGCAGGATCCAAAGAGACAAAACAAAGCAAGAGATATGGCTGCCTGCGATTGCTCCGTCAGCCAAGACCGTTACAAGCCAACTCAATGTCCCATCTGCCTGCCTGCCTGCAAGCGTGCCAAATACGTTTTACGTTATGTCTATCCACAAAAAGAAAAGAACAGGTAAAAGACAGGCACGGCCAACACACTATCAAAATATACGTTATTACGGTAGCTCACGCTATTGTAACGACACCACATGCATGTACACAACGTGTCTTACGTGCTCGTTTGCGTAATACGTGCACACCATAACCATTAAAAACTGTCTAACACACGAAGGCAATTTTCGGCTGTGCAGTCCAGACTGTGAGAAAACGTAATTTATCAGCGGCCACGTTTCCAAAAATTTTGTGTTCGGATGTTTCGTGGCCTGCAGATTGTCTTACCTTGTTTGGAGTTGACTGGGCTATTGGTGCCATCTCATGTAACTGTACCGGTTCTTCTACCTTGTATTGTGCTGCAAAAATGGAAATGCAGTTGTAGATTGTGATGCTGGAAACATCTGTACAACTGCATGGCAAATTTAGTTGAAGGACTCATGCAGCGAAGAAAATGTTGATAAGTGTGTTAATGTATATCAACTGAATCATATATACACTGAAAAGCTTTTTCTTCACTTGACGCAGAATATTTACAGTGGTCACACACAGGCAGATCTTGCAGCAGCATGCCCCAGAATGTCGGTGAGACTAAAACCGTGCAGTTAATGTGGCATTTAAAACAGATTGTAAGAGCGACAAGTTGAGGCTTCGAAGCTTTAGCGATATAGCGCTAGCTTCTTGGCCGTGCCTAAAGGCCGCGCCTTCTTGCACGGTCCTTTACAGAGCGTAAAGGACCGTGCGATATAAAAAGGAAGAAGATGTGATTGTTGAAAACCTTGCATTACTGTCACAGTATCTATAACTCTACCCACTTTTGATAAAGCTATCTATCCGCACACAATCCAAAATGCAAATATCGTTGAAATTGCTCGTAAGTGGCGCCGATTAGTGGGTAAAGCGCAGTGAGTCATAGTTCTTCCGTATTCCTGACATCGATTAAGAATAACAAAACTGTGATAAGGATATACATGCAAATCGAAATAAAAATAGAAGAAACCGGTTAGATGCGCAAGTACGATGAGACCAATACGCTATACAATTCGCACAGCCGATATGCCAACTCACGCAATGGTTCATGGCATCATCATGTGTCCGTTAAGTTTCTAGCAGTGGCTGGATGAAAATGAATGGTTGTTTCGTATGCATCAGTGGCATTGCGTGTTTCGACGGGATCACACCGTATGCAATGGCTGCCAGAATATATTCTATTTTCTTATTTTATTTATTGTTTAATGACTGACAGCTTCTCGGGAAACATGCAAAACCAAAACGGAGACATATTTGCGGGGTGATGATGCGTGTCAACATATCCACCAGCTAAAAACTTATTGTGCTTTTGTGTTCCCTTCTCAACACAAAGAAGAACTTCAAGAAACCATTGCAACGTCAATCAGAGACAACATGACAATCACAGGGTTAGTTACTACACGAATCAAGGACGTGCAAGCAGCAGTATGTTTCAAATGCAGCCGCTGCGTTCATACAACACTGAGCGCCACGTGCTTGTCCATGCCGGTGCTTCATTTCAACAAGCACGTGATGACGCCGACGAAAGGTGCTTTGGTGCAATGCAGGGTCCAAAACTCGTTCTTACTCATGCTGCTTGATGGCAGGACGAAGAGAGAGCCGCCAAGGGAACTTTTCTCGAAAGCCAGCACTTAAATAAACAGTGAAGCGCACCTGTCTGATGACGATCGCATAGTGTACGTAACCGGCCTGCATAGCTTCGGTACTTACGTTATTGCAACGAATACTGGCAGCAAAATATAGCCAGAAAATAAAGATATAGAGAAATAGAAAAAAAACATAACTAGGCGTCGTGCTGTGATAGGCACAAGCTTTGAAGGATGGTTTTTGTACTCACACACAAGAGGACCACAAAGGTGGAAAGAGAGCGAATTGAGGACAATCAGCCACGTACAAGAATGTAATTCATTCGACTTCATCTGGAGTTAACAGGCGATCTTATTTTACACTGTTCTGCCCTGCCGTTCTGTTCGAGGTGACTAATTAGGGAACCCGTGCTAATGCTACCGTTTCATTAAGTTCTGCCAAACCATACAGTCTGTCTGCGGTACGAAGCCAATCGACTTCCGAGTGGCAGTGTTCACTGGGCGGCACTCTCCCTAGCAAGGTCCACTCAGTTGGAAGGAGCTAACCTGTCTCGACAGGGGACGACGCCTTGACCGCCGTTGAGAACGGCGGGTCGTTCAACATGGCCAGAATGTCGTCTCGCCTCGGCGGCGGAGCTGAGCTGGCAGAGGGCTGACTACCGGCCAACACGCCGGGTCTCCGCGCGGGGTCGCTAGGATCGCCGTACACGACCGACGATGAGATGAGCCGGAGCGGAGACGTACCTGCCGGGTCGCCGGCCGCCATTTGGTCGCGTGCCTGCTGGTGCGACCGCTTGGCCTCCATGAACGGCCTCTCCCGGTCGAACGACGTGTCCGACTTCTGGCGCACGATGGGCTGCGCTACTGTCGGCAGCGGCTGCGGCTGCCACTGTGGATACCTGCAGGGCACCGCGAGGTTAGAATCTCCCTTTTTTACGGCGAAGCTGTATACGACTAGGTTATGGCGGATCGCGTCCGCGGACGAAACGACGCGTAGAACAACAATTAGAAAAAAGTGGGTCGATCCTGGTGATAGTGCAAAAAGGGTCCAAGCTCAATGGCACATACCCCTGTGGGCTCGGAAACCTGTAACGCGCCCTTGAATTACTCTAGTCACACGTGGGACCCAAAGAGACAAAAACAATGCGCGCCGGAGCGATGAACGCTGTTGCCCAAACGCTAGTCTATGACGATGCGTGTCGCAACCTCAGTGATAAAACGTAATAGTCTACAAACCAATAGCTGTGTCTCATTCTCTCTTCACATAGCCATTTCCATATAGCCACGTCATCAGTTGCCCCTTGGGCTCGGTATGGGTAAGAGCCGTGTCGCTCGCTCCGAAGAGTAAGAGCGCGCCTTCAAGGAGCGCCGGCGCGCTCAACAGCGCGAATGAATGCGAAAGCGACGAGAAGCCGAACGCGCAGCGGCACAACGTGCTGCGGCCGATGGTGCAAGGTGGGATGAATCTAGTCGCCTAAGCTCGCTTTCACTCGCGCATACAGCATCCGGCGCGCGGCGACGCAACGAAGTTATGTGTTGTGTTTTTTCAACCATTTAGCACAACCTACAAATTAAAACTAACCCTTCCCCTACCGGAAAACGAACGTAAGCGAAACTTGTCTTGGGTGCACCTAAACTAGCCATGATGCGACGGTTGCGACGGAGAGAACGACGTCACTGACGGTATGCCCGCAGTCCACTGGTCTTCCACCTTCACATAGTGGAAGGTGGAAGACCTGTGAATCTTCTTTAAAAAGCGGTAATAAGCGTTCGCGATGAACAGACGCGGCTAGAAATGTCCGGTACACGATAGTTCACTCTTCGGTGGCAACCATATAATGCCACAAGTCATCCAGGTGACTCGAAGGCGTTACAGGCCATTGCGTAGTTGCCGCATCTGGAGGCTGAGAAGGTCCCTATTCCATTATCTTCTCGGCGCAACCAACAAGCAAAGAGCTAATCTAATATATTGATATAATAGAGCTTATCTGATGACAAATGCATGAGAGACAGCACACCGTACTATGCATGGCTATATTAATTTTTTTCGCATGGGCTGCCACGCCACATAATATGGGAATCAAATCATACAAAGCATGAAGGGCCGTTTCATGCAAATATACAGTGCAGGAGTGACTTGTTTATTATCCAAGCTCGGTTAACGATTGATTGGCTACAATGTCCGAGATCTATACCTCCGCTATAGAAAGAGACAGATGGCCTGTTTTGAGCACTCTGGGCCTTTCGGCATGCGTAGAAATTTGAACACATGGGCGTTTTTGCGTTGCAATCTAGAGGAACGCGCAGCCGCCGCAGCCGGAAAACGAACCATTGACTTCGTTCGCAGCGGCAGAATGCCACAGCCACTGAGCTGTTATTTGGATATTGTTCTGAACACGAATATCTAGTTGTATAGAAACCTAGCTGATCTCCTGAACGTTCATGGTGGTGTGCCAGCGAAAGACAGACGAAGATGTATAATCCAAGATATATAATCCAAGAAGATACAGAACATATGCCGACTCTTTTTGTTGGTAAATGTAAGAAATTAGTCTATAGAGTCAGCGCATGCCCGGCGTGTTCTTGTATTTTAGCATTCATCTGTGCCACACTACCATAAAATAATATCTAGCAAGAGAAACCGCAACGACGGGGGCTGAATTTTTCTAAGATAACACGCGTTTTTTACAATTAACAGCATGAAAGCTACGTATATGTGGTGGTGGTGGTGGTAGTTGTAGCAACAAGCGGGTTCAGCCTGGCGATCAAAGCCGGCAATTTCTCCGCCCGAGCGTATTTTACAATATCATTGCGGTGTTTTAAGATTGAAGATTGAAGGTTACATAAATTCTTCAAGAACTAACTTACAGCAGCTCACATTCATCGATATTAGTGAACTATTGCGACGCAAAAGCTCAAAACCAAACTGTTCAGTTTATATTAGGTGAGGCGGTTGCTCTAAACTGTTCAAACTAGACGAGCGCGCTCTCCTCCAGAGATGGCACGATTTTCGCATTGTGAAACGCCTAAGAACATGGCAGTAAACGACAGGCAACGAAATGTAATGCACGTAAAATCCGAAATTTCACCAGCCCTACAGGTCAGTAGAGTGGTAAGGACTCTATATTCCGCTCACCTGCGCAGCGTCACATCCCGGCTGCTCGTCCGCGACGGGATGATGGGCGACGTTGGCGCACTGAGGCCGCGATGGATCGGGGGCTTGCTGCTCGTGTGGATGTGCAGCGGGGTCGAGTAGTTGGTGCCCTGCGAGTGGTCGTCAACGGTCGCCATGTTCCTGCCTCGTTGTACTATAGAGCCTATAGAGCTATAGGCTGGGAATTTGTTTCCGATACGCGTCAGGCTGAATTGCGCACGTTCAGACGAATCGCATCTGCGGCTGCCGAAGAAGACTGGCAGCGGAAGTAATGTGGCGTATTCGCCGCTTATGCGTATATATCGAAATTCCTGTTCTGCCATAAACTATAGGAATACATGGTACGACGCAGCCTCCTATACGACGTGCGATGCGTCGCGGAGAGCTGGCCGCTCCGCCTGTAAGAATCTGTTGGAAGCTTATTTGTATGCGGTTGTTCGTACACCTAGTTGTATGCCGGATCACACACGGAACTGACTCCCTGTACACGACTGTCAATGATGCGCCTAATACCTGTTAATATGCGAAACCTCGCCGGCTACTTCTAGTGGACTCTGTAAAAACGTATTCATTGGCAGTCCTTTCCGCCAAGTATTCGTTATCAACATCACTTAAATAAGAAAAACATTATTTGTATGCGCCAGTATGGTCTTTCTTTTATGCAATGTATTTCAGCATCGTCGTTAATATTATGTTGCTAAATTTGCCTACATACTGAAGCTGGCGTAGAAATAAGAACATGAATACGAAATCGTGCGTTATTGCGTGAGCGTAGGCTATAGCGTTATTGGTCAGGGAGCTCAATGATAATAAGAAAACCGTGAGGACGAACCTTTAGCGTTCCCACGTCGCCGTTCATCGGTGACATGTCCACTGTGCCGTTGGGTGGTTCGGGACTACGCATGGCGGTGGCTGTGCGTAATTCCGCGATCAACTGTCTCTCCTTGCGATGCCTATCTTCCCACGAACCTTCTCGGCGGGCGCGCAGTTTCTGCTGTTGCTTTTGCAGCCACGACTGACTGTAAGAGAATGGCAATAGGTCGCACGCGATCCTGACACTGTTTGCATCTACATGCGCTGAAACCAACCTCCGCAACGCTGCTTCTAGAGAGAGAAAATAGAGAATATGAAAGAAACCGGGCCAAAGCTATAAAGGATAGAAAACAGAATAAAATAAACACAGATGTGAATGAGGGAACTGCAAGCGAGCACGAAGTGAGGCGCTTCATTACAACCACATTTGAGATGGCAATATATGACAAGTAGAATGAACTTCCAATGCCAGTTACGCCTCCTATTCTACAAATCAGTCTTGAGGCATGGCATCATGCAGAGCTCACTGCTTTTACGCGTACACATGCGCACAGAAAACTGTTTCTTGCGGTGCTACCGTAGTTATAGGCACGCCAAGCGAGCCAACAAAGTTAGCACGGTGCACAAACGAACTCTTATGCGATGCGCGCTAGTTTGTAGAAGAGAAGGGAACTTAAGGAGCCCCGGGAGAAAGTCCCTGATCGGAAAGAGCGGAAGGCGGCAAATGTTCAAAAAGCAACAGTCAGGAAGGAGAACAACCAGAGATAAGGTGATAAGTAATAAAATGAAGATATATAAAGATCACAAGCAGGAAACAAGAAACAACGAAACGGAAAGCGGTTATCATGTTTGAGCTGATACCGTTGGGCAGATATAGACAAGCGCCGTGGAACCACAACTGAATGTACCGCCACTTATGTTTACAATAGCGAGAAGCGAAACTGTTCTCTGGCCTTAAAGCCTAACATACTGCTGAATACTCGACCATCAATAACGCTAAAAGTGTAATACTGACTATATACTTGCATTTCGTATGTCTGCTGCCATGCAAAATTATGTAAAAAGAAAGTGGGCAGCATTTACTAGTCTTGCTAGACTGGAGTAAACAGCGGAGCTGGTGATCGACCTAGCTTCTTCCAGGTTTTACTAGGTTTGGCTAAGTTTTGCTAGGAAATGCTAAGCGCTGCTAGGCACGGTATTCCGAATCGGCTCGCCGCCGACGCGCAGATTCTCGCTTGGCCGCGCGGCGCGCTTCAAGATGAACGGCTTCTTCTTCGGGTGTCCGGATCTTCTTTGGTCGTCCCATGTCAAGGCTACATGTACTCGCCACAGAGTCAACGTGAGTTGTGCCGCCGTCGCGGCGGCTCCAAGCTTTATATCCCCGGTGACGTCACGGCCAAGCTGCGCCTCCACACTTGCCGGGGCGTGGCTGGTCGAAACCTGCCGAGCTGCTGCCGACGCCGCCCGCGCCCGGCGCGAACCCTGGAAACGGGGAAACGCGGCCGGCGTAGGCAGCAGCTCTGCGCGTTGCTTCGTTGGCTCTGCTACAATTTCTTTCTTTCTCTATCTCGCTCTTATTTTTCTCTTTCCCTCTCCCGAGCATTGCGCGCGCTGCGCGCGCTGCGCGGTTGCTCTCCTTCCCTCTCCTTAACGTCCCATGTTAAGGCAACATGTGCACGACGCGGAGAGGAGGCGAGGCACACCACGCTCCAGAAGGTGGTTGCTAGGCAACGCAGTGACGTCATAGCTCGGTGAGGATTTGAGGCAGGCGGCACTTTTTACGGTTACTGGCGCTGAGCCGTGCTCCCTCAAGGGCTGCAGAAGATAGCGCCAACCTTTCCCTTTCCCTCAAGAACCACTTATCATGGTTACCTAGAACAGCTCCGGTGTTAAAAACGCAGCTTCCGACTCATAAAATTTATTACTACACGGTCGTCGTTTCCTTCTTTGTTTCTTTTTATTGCGACAGCAATTATATGGACACTTCAACCGGATTTCTGCCGTCGCCGTGAGGTTTCGTATAGATAAAATCTTCGCCGCGCGCCGTATGCCCGAGCGGAAGCATGGGGGGACGCGCGCTATCACGGAGAGCGAACGCACTCAATTTCCCACGCGCAAGCAAGGAAGCGGGAAGCCAGCGCCGGAGGGAGCGGGGGGGGGGGGGGGGGGGGCGCACTTTTACTCTGCCAACAACCGCGCTCGTCGATCGCCCGCACCGTCTCTTATCTCCACACGGCTCTGACCTTTGTATGCGCTGTGCATTCGCCGCTCAGTTTCCGTTGAAGCGATAGACCGCACGTACCTTCGCCTGCTGCGGCGTATGCGCTTGCTGCAAGCGTTTTGACAGTCGTTGTCTGCAGTCATTCAGTGTGATCTATTCATGTTTATTTGTGCGCGCTCACACCACGCTTGTTCATTCAGTTAGTAATAGTCAGGCCACATTTTCCAACGCACGCTACACATGCAATGCTGCCCGGATCGGCAGTGCAGCGCTACAGGTGTGTCCCTTCGCACGCGCTGCCCACGGGAAGCGCTTCTCATCAACACCACCGTTTCACACGCGCCTTCTCGTGGTCATCGAGTCTCTCTTCATGTCGGTCTACTTACGCCGCAGCACACCTGCTTACTTAATCAGCTCATGTTTACTACCATTCATATTGCTACCAAAGCCGCTCACCTTACTTCGTATGACATTGCTGTGTTGCTATCGCATTCATTGCTTCACCCTTAGGGCGAAACTGTGACATTTTTTTACATGTATAAGGAGAATAGAGCCACCGGCTACACCTCTGCTCCGACGTGCGATAATTAGAGCAACAAAGGCATAGTGATACAAAAAGCACTCTAGGTCGAGTTTTGTGTTTCACAATATTTCACAAGTTGGGGCACACAAGCCACCAAGTTCACAAGCTAGAACAGAAGCCCAGTGCAGTCAATGTGAAAAAAAGAAAAAGAAACAAAAGAAGTTAAGACAAAGCATTGAAAGTGACAGCAAAGTTTTAGGCAACTACACGAAGTAAGGTTCGTAGTTTCATCAGTCACGGATATTGCAGTAAGCACTCGCTTACTAATTAAATTAACAAGCATGGTGTCCCGCGCGCACACGGCAAACATGAACAGATCTCACTCGATGATCGCGAACTCTCGCTGTCACAACGCTGGCGTGATGAAGAGCGCCGGCCTCAAGGAGCCAACGCTTCGTGCTACCTCTCGCTTCAACGCGTCTCCGAAACTTGAGATGACGCGACCTTCAGGCACTAGGCAAGCAGGAAGACAGAGCACATCAAGCGCTCAGCCATCTCGGCTCGCCCTTTATTGCACCCACCAAAGATTACCTCCAAGAGAGGACGCGCGGGCCGCGTATGCGCTCAACTGCACGAACAGCCGTACGCAGCCACGGCCGGACTAGAGGAGAAGACGCCGCTCAACTCCTCCTCCCTCCCTTCCCTGCGCACGCTTGATCAGCTGACCTACAGAACTGGGCACGCGAGAGGGCGGCACACATCAAGCCACTATCCTACTCGGCTCATTCTCGCACGCTCTTCCTCGCACCAAGAGCATGCGACGTGCGGGGTGCAATCTCGTTGCACTTGGACTTAATGCGGAACCTCACAGTGACGCCGACGACGACACCGACGGCCTAAATTCGCCTGGAGTGTCCATATAATACCTAGCGCAATAAAAAAGAACGAACACGTATATAGAGACCATCACTATAAACCCTACCCTACGATACAAGAACAACATACAACGAACATACAAGAACCCATCTCTGGAATCATGGGCTCTGGATAGCCACAAATGCAGCAAACATCAATGTCCTTGTTCGAATGGTTGGAATTAACGAATTTAGACTTGACACCCGCCGGCTTGCTCTTCCTCGTCCCATTTCTTCGCGTAACAATGTCAACGAAGTGCGCTCACCTTCCGACCACAGGCTCGGGGCTGAGCGAGGCGTCTCGCAGCGTGCCGTAGCTGCGATCCTCGAACGAGTCCCTGGCCGACTCCGAGTGTGCTCGCCGGCGCCTGAGCGCGGGACTCCCGTACTCGACGCCGTACGAGAAGGGCGATGTGGTGCGGTGGCCGCTGTCCGGAGACCGGCCGTCGGGCTCCTGGTGGTGCAGCGGCCAGCGCTGGTAGCCAGCCAGGTGGTCTCCGCCGCCATTGCGCTGCGCCGCCGCCGGAGGCTCCGATGACGCGGTGCGCGACGTGTACGAATAGTAGATGGTGCCGTGACTGCGAGGGAGCCATGCACGACGAGACTTACTCGGTGCGGCTGCGCCATGTCCTGGCTCTTTACATGACACACCTCTGGTTTTCTCCTAAGCTCGACATCACAAAATACACCTGGCGTGAAACTTAAATCGGTATATAAATTCGGTTCTATACGCTCTTAGTACTCCTACACTGCTTTCCCTTGCCCGAGAAAACCATTTTAAAGCGAAGCTATATCTTTTTTTTTTTCTTTTTGAGTTGCATATTGAATCAACCAGATTCCAGCACGTGCGTTGGATCTGCATATTTCTTTCTTTCTCTCTCTCAAAATTTTGTGAGGATTCAGCGCGATTCCTAGTAGTCGTTTATTAACGAACTATCAATATTCCGGTATAGTTGAAAGTATTATAATGTCGCTACACTACCAAATGCCTATGCATTTCAGTAGCATACCGAGTGAGAAGCATTTTAAAAGCTCGCGCAGGAAAATTACGAAAAAGTACAATTTAAGCAAAGAATAAAATATTTCTGTGCCAACATAAACAAGACCTACGGATCACAAAGCAGTAATGCGGTTTATCTGACCCTTAAACAATACAATTCTTAAGCGAAGTAATAAACATTGCTAAAAGAAAGTTCGCGAGACAGACGGGAAAAATGAATATTCGTCTCGAGGCACACACCCTGGATTTGAGAGCGAGCTGGGGCTGCCGTGGGGCAGCGTGCCGTACGAGTGCGACGGGTTAGCACGGCCGCTGCCGGGCGGCGGGGAAGCTGGGTGGTTGGGCATGGAGCGGATCTCGCGCAGCATTCCGTCCAGCAGGTCGTCCAACTCGGCGTGCTCTGACCGCAGGGGGCTCCGCACTGGTTGTTGTTGTTGGTGGTGGTGGTACTGCTGGTGCTGCTGTTGCGGGTGGCCACCGTCAGCCGAGTGGTGCACTTCCACTTCTGTGACAAGCGTGGCAACAAAAGAGAGCGGGAACAGGCAGTGAGAGGTCGTCGTCTGCTTACTCGCTTCGAGACGTCAATGGCGTCTACGAAACGTGCGGACTTTCCCGAAAGTGTCGAAGCCACTATATGCCAGTGGCGAGACTTAGCACTGAGCTCTGTAGAGAACCTCCTGCAGCACTCCTGACACTCTGAATCTCAAATGGAGAAAACACTCTTTTTTACTTCTTTTTCCCCAGTTTATGAACCTGCGAGCAGGGCCGGCGCCGTGAGGTTCTCAATTCGTGGCCATGGCGACAGCGTCTGCCTTCAGTCAGGCAGGAGCAATATGAGTTGAAATATTTCCGGCAAGGACTGAAAGCGCGAAGACAATTTATGCTACGAGAGGAAGTCGCGGGCCTTAAAAATAGCCTGCATAGCGACCGTTCGTTGAAAAATCATTCATAACTAATATTTGACGGGCACGCGCGCGAATGCAAATTTAGAATAGGAACGCTTGAGTTCCGCTTTCGTTCAGAAACGAAAACAGAAAAATAACATGACACGTCTCCTTTTTATTGCGATAGCAATTATATGGACACTTCAACCGGATTTCTGCCGTCGCCGTCGCCGTCGTCGTCGTCGTCGCCGTGAGGTTCCCTATAGATAAAATCTTCGCCGCGCGCCGTATGCCCGAGCGGAAGCGTGCGGGGACGCGCGCTATCACGGAGAGCGAACGCACTCATCTCCCACGCGCAAGCAAGGAAGCAGGAAGCCAGCGCCGGAGGGAGAGGGGGGGGGGCACTTCTACTCTGCCAACAACCGCGCTCGTCGCTCGTCCGCACCGTCTCTTATCTCCACACGGCTCTGACCTTTATGCGCCGTGCATTCGCCGCTCAGTTTCCGTTGAAGCGATAGACCGAACGTACCTTCGCCCGCTGCGGCGTATGCTTGCTGCCAGCGTTTTGACGGTCGTTCTCTGCAGTCATTCAGTGTGATCTATTCGTGTTTGTTTGTGCGCGCTCACACCACGCTTGTTCATTCAGTTAGTAATAGTCGGGCCACATTTTCCAACGCACGCTACACATGCAATGCTGCCCGGATCGGCAGTGCAGCGCTACAGGTGTGTCCCTTCGCACGCGCTGCCCACGGGAAGCGCTTCTCATCAACACCACCGTTTCACACGCGCCTTCTCGTGGTCATAGAGTCTCTCTTCATGTCGGTCTACTTACGCCGCAGCACACCTGCTTACTTAATCAGCTCATGTTTACTACAATTCATATTGCTACCAAAGCCGCTCACCTTACTTCGTATGACGTTGCTGTGTTGCTGATCGCATTCATTGCTTCGCCCTTAGGGCGAAACTGTGACATTTTTTACCGCATATTTTCGATTGCAGCAGGTGTTGGGAGCGATTGTACAATGTGACTGCATATGCTGCGGATGTAATAGATTGTAACTATGAGGTGGAAGTGTCAGGCGACACAAAAATGTCGCAGTTTCGCCCGAAAGGCGAAGCATCGATTGCGATAGCAAATTAGTAGAGCGCTATTCGGAGTAGGGATAGTAGTTTTATCGGCTGCATAAACTTGGACACATTGGCTTACTAACTGAATTAACAATCGTGGTGTCAGCGCGAACAAGCAAACATGAATAGATCACACTGAATGACCGCAGCCAACGACTGTCAAAACGCTGGCAGCAAGCGCAAGTTCGCGCGGTCTATCGCTTCAACGGAAACTGAGCGGCAAATGCACAGCCCCGTACAAAGGTCAGAACCGTGTGGAGATAAGAGACGGTGCGGGCGACCGCCGGGCAGAGAAGTTGTTGGCAAAGGAGAAGCTGCCCCCCCCCCCTCCCCCCCTCTTCCCGTTTCTTGCTTTCGCGTGGGAGATTGAGTGGCAAGATACGCCTTTGGCGCCGGAGCACAGCGCCGCCCCGCCTCCCTCCCTCCCATACCCCAACGGCCTTTCGCGGGACGGTCGCGTTTGCTTTCCGCCGTGCGTTCGCCCTCCGTGATAGGCGCGCGTCCCCCGCGCGCTTTCGCTCGCGCATACGGCGCGGGGCGACGATTTTATCACCCTTGGAATCTATACGGAACCTCACGGCGACGGCGACGCCGACGGCAGAAATCCGGTTGAAGTGTCCATATAATTGCTATCGCAATAAAATTGAATATTGTTAGGAAAAGGCGGAGCTGTGGTCCACAAAGGACCGTCGACCGCTTTGCACCGTGTAATCTGTATCTCCAACGGCGACCTCAACTCATAATTGCGCAAAGAGATGTATGATGCACTTAATAAACGCGGACAGAAGATTAGAACGACGGGACACGCGCGCTATGCGTGTCCCGTCATAATGTTTTGTTCACGTTTATTACGCAAATCACACGTCTCAATATGCTAAACCAACTCACCCAACTAGCTGTTTTGATTAAAATTGCAGGCTAATTAGTCCGAATACTATGAAGCTGAAAAACATACACATGGTGTGGAGAATAAAAAGAAACATCATAGAAATATGTGTTCGCTCAAGATCATTCTACATTAAAAGCTACAAAAGCTATCTGACGCAGCAAAGGCGAAACAGTTACAAACATTCGCATATTTCTCCCCAGCATCAATGCTTTAGAGCATAAGGATCGAGGGTGGCGCGACGTGAGTTATCCCGTTAACGTAATCAAGTAACGTAACCTCGTCCCATTAAAGTAGTCGCAGCAACACAACGGTTTCGATATATACATGAATGCAGCATGAACGCAACGTCGTTTTAGCCACATCGGCTCCTGTGGCAAAGGAGGGCCATGAAAAATGATCGCTGTGCGAAGGTGAGTGACATGCAGTCCGAGCGATCGCCCCGCCGGCCCTCCTGAGTACAGAGACAGAGACGACAGAGTCCCTCACCGACGGTGCCTCCGTTGGGCACTTTGTGGAGCAGCCCCTGGGGGCTAGGGTTTCCGTAATTGTGCAGGCCCGAAGAGGAGGAGATGCCCGAGTCCATGCTCACAGTGTGCGGCCCGTCAAGCACGTCAGTGTCGGGGGCGGCGGCGTTGGGGGAGGAGGGGGAAAAGGGGCCGCCGTCCACGGGCTGCCTGCCAGCCTTGGACACCACTGCGTAGAGGTTTCCGTCAAGGGGACCCTCTGCGTGGGGAACTGGAAGCCGGGAGAGGAGCCGAGCACACGGGCAGTTAGCCGGGTTAGCGGGGACGGGGCAGCGCTCACAGCCACCGCTCAGAGGACGGCAGAGGGACAGACAGGCAGGCAGACCAGAATGTCAGCACACCGTTACCTACCACGGCACGATCAATTTCTTTTTAATACATAACCTTCTATTAGGCAGCATAAATGGCGTTTGAGCTGGCAGCGAAGTTTACGGTGTCGTTAACGTAAACTAAAACCACGTGACTGCGGTTATGATACTCTAGATAAAATTTTGCATTGCGGTAACATTGTTCTTACATCTTCACCAACTACCATTTGTATAATTTCTTGGTACTCCTTACTTCTTTTCGCTAATTTCCTGTATCCTCCCCTCACGCAATACTCCTTCGGGAGCCTGTAAGGTAACTAACTAACTAACTAACTAACTAACTAACTAACTAACTAACTAACTAACTAACTAACTAACTAACTAACTAGCTAACTAACTAAATAAATAAATAAATAAATAAATAAATAAATAAATAAATAAATAAATAAATAAATAAATAAATAAATAAATAAATAACTGATTGCTTGTACGCTTGCATTCATGTCAGTAACACGTTTTATGTAGTGTGCATTGATGTCATAGTTTCTGTTTCTGATGTTTTAGATGTAGAATCTGTTGCAACAGCACAAGAGCCACCGTCATCATCCCAACGTGCGAACTTCTGCAGGTGGGAACAATGGCTAACGGAGGTAAGGCCGCAGTCAAGGCTCCTACCATGGGCATGGTCACGGTAGACGCTTTTGGTGCATTACATAAACAACGCGCTTTGGAGGCCAGACCGGTGGGGTTTACGCTTTTGCGACCTAGGAAATAGTTCGAGTTCACAAGAGTCACAAGTGTGCTTGTAAAAGTATTCTGGAACTCGATGTTCCGGTTCTCTGCCGGTTATGCGGTCATAGGTAGTCTTCATTACGAACCAAAAAAAGACCCATTAGCTCTTTTTTTGTTTTCGTGTTTGTTTATTTTTTCTGACACACACGTGGCCATGACTAAGCTTTTGCTCGGTAGCTAGGTAAAGCATAAGTGGCACAGCTGACGCGGCGCGAAGTCATGGAGCTTGTGGCTCTATGCAGTTCTCAATAGAAATCTAAACTAAGCGTTCGACTTGTGCGGCGAAGATACCGTACTCGCTTTGTGTTTGAGCGGCCATAAAATGTAAATAAGTACTACGCAGGGAGATACAGAAATGAAACCACCAGGTCGGGCGAGGTTTATTTCATAGTTGTTACGCACAGCTCCGCGGCATATTTTCATTTTTTACTTTTTGTAAACATTGCGATCGTTTTATAACATGTCATTCCTTTACTTGCGGTTAAGGTTTATAGTCGCGCGTAAATGCCGAACTACCTTCATCGATCTACCTTTAGCAAAAGCTATTAGCGTTAACCAAGGCAAAATTTAGTCTCAGAGCATGCTCTCGAATAAAGAGATACACAAACCATGCAAGCAGGCACCACCACAAGAAGCAGAAGTAGGCGCATCAATAGTGCATGCTTAATAAGATGCAATGACATCACCTACCAGAAATGTTGGTCGGCTCAATCAGATCATCGAGATCTAAAATGAAAATAAAATAAAATAGAGACTGTTAACAAGGTTCAAAGCAAAATTTTCCGGGGCAGTGGTTCTGACAACACCTCACCATATTCAAGTAGTACTGCACTCAGAGAACATAGGTGCTTACCACTTTGGCTGTCTTCGTGAATCAGGTCAAAATTTTCGTACGAATCCTGCCTGACCAGTGGATCTTTCGTCTGGTCGGCTGTACTGACCATGTCGGTCACAGAACCATTTCCTGCAAGAACGAGAAAGGTCAAGTCGTCAGAAAGACAATGAAGCTTTCGCAAAACTAACACAAAGAAGCGGCTAAATCCTGCCCGGATTTTTTTGTATCTCTATGACCCGACTTCGTGTACCCATTCGAGCTGACTACGTTCCAGTGTGTGCAATATGATTTCTGTTATAATTTGTAAGTTATGTGAAATGACAAGGTTTGCGTGTTTTATGACTTTTCATTCGAGCGACCCTCCATTGTACAGTGCCGCCTTGTTTTCTTTATTTTTCTTCGTTTTTAGTAGTACGCATTCATTCTATCTGAAAAAGAGTAGCTGGTTCCGAGTTAAGGCGCCAACATCTCCTAAATATCATGTGGGAAAAAAGCAAAAAAAAAAAAGCGTTAACAATTCACACCGCAAACGTACGTGAAAGCACATCAGAAGCAAGCAAGCAATATTTAGTAACAGTAAGTTTAACAATGATGTTTCTCTCCCATTTACCTCTGAAGTCATCAGGTCGATCGGAGAACAGCAGTTCCACTTGACCATCGTCAGGAAAACGGGGATCTGTTTCAAAAGATGTGCATCAATCTGTTAAGAAACGAACTGTGGGGCTTCAATGGTTGAGCTATAATAATAATTTTATCCATGAAATGTACGTAAATATATGTATAGTGTTGTCAAGACTCAAAAGCTTACTGCTGCATGCAGTAATCGCGTCTCTGCCCTATGCGGACGTGCTATTTCAAATTTCAATATTATTCGTAGAGATTGCCCAATTTTTCACGTGGCGATGCTCTCTGAAACGCTGATTTTCCTATCAGAACCGCATTCATATCATTGGAGGACAAGATAAAACAACATACGGACAGAGCTAGAAGCATCACTAATCTCGCAATGTTGTCATATACCAAAGCAACTACAATCTTGAGTTCACGCGGAGAGTTAAGAATAGAGTAACTGCTGAAGTACACCACGAACAGAGATGAAAACAAAGAGCACGATACGTCAATGGCCGAAACCATCAGCCACACAGAAGTAGCAGCGCAAGTTAAAAGAACGTTTCTGCGAAAAGCGCTCCAGTTCAACTCCGTGAGCGCGCACGACTGCGCAATTTTAAAGCACCTGACGGTTACAAGTATGTGGGGTGAAGAGCGTAGAGGAGATTTTATCGAGAAGGCAGAGTTGATGGCGATGGGATTGGGCAAAAGGGGGCGTGGCGGCGGCGCACCAGAGACGGCGTCGTCGAGGTCCGCCTTTGCGAAGAAAACCTTGCCGCCCTCGAGGGTGCACGTGTGGAACTGCACCCGGAAGATGGGTGTCCGGCCAGCGGGCCGCTGCTTCTTGTGGTAACACTTGATGAGCACGTCGCCCCGAAGGGCCTGGTTCGCCTCCAGCGGTACCACCAGCCGCCGAGAGCCGTCCGTGGCGACGCTGCACGCATCACAGGGATATGTAGCCACACGGATACGTCATGCTTGACAAGTAAATAGACTACTACTGCATACAGGAATGTGGCCAAAGTACAACGAATAGAAAGCGAAAGAAACCACTGTAACCCTTACTAAAAGTGAACGTTTTCACAAACCTCGGTACGTGCAAACTATATGTTACGTAATTAAGACATTTACTTTGGTATACGTAGCCTTTTAATTAGGAAAAAAAATAGAAAGGCAGAGGCATCAGAAATTCCTGCGTCGTAACCACTATTTTGACTTCGCCAGACAAGAAAAAAATCAGTTTCGTCCGAAAGGCGAAGCATTGATTGCGATAGCAGCTTATTACACTGCTACACGCAGTAAGGTTAGCAGTGTTATCAGCTGTATAAACTGCCGTAAACATACGCTTACTAACCAAACTAACAAGCACGGTGTCATGCGCGCACAGGCAAACATGAACAAATATCAGTAGATGACCGCGCGGACAATCGCCGCCACAATGCTGGCGCGATGAAGAGCGGCAGCAGCGGCGAGCGAATTCCCCTTCGAGCTGCCTCTCGCTTCAACGCAACTATAGGCGCGCGAGAACACAGCGCACACGAAGCTATCGGCCATCTCGGGTCGGCTGGCCTTGGAACCCCACCGCAGGATTACCTCCAAGATCAGACGCGCGCGGCCATGCGCTGCCGCGGCCGCAGTACAGAGAAGCGGAGACGCGCGCCACTCTGCCCTCCTCCCGCATCAATATGATTTGCCACTTGCGAAGCACGATTTAAAAAAAAAAAGAAAGAAAAAAGAAAACACACACAAGTGCCCGTAGCCGTGCAGGAGAACAAAAATAATCAGCCTTTATTTTTTTATCGCCCTCAAAACGGGCACTGGAAGTCGGTATTTGAAAGCGCGGTCCTAAGACGCACGCGACGAAGATTATAGGCTTACAAGGCAATTCCGGGCAATCTGCGGAGTGAGGGGCTAAAATTGCATAGAAGGCTTGATCCCCGAAGGAGAGCAAGCAAGCCTTTGCGAGCTCCGTATATTTACTTCAAATTCTAGAAACCACTTTAGCGGGACTGAACGGTTTTAAAAAGAAAGAAGCAACAGATTAAGATTAGACTTAAAGCGAAGGTGACTTACTGGACGCCCGACGTGTACACCGGCTGCATGCCTTGGTAGATCTTGAAAAATGGCCGGCAACCTGGAAAAGGTTGGAAGCGTCAGAGAAATAAATAAAATAAAACCGGCCTCTTGCGCAAGGCAGTACGCGTTATTTCTTTCTCTCTCTCTCTCTCTCTTCCCGAAAAAAATGTTCGCACCTCCTCTGTTGTCGAAGTTGGGAATTCCGTGAAGGATAAGATGGTGCAGGTACAGAGCGTTGTTGTTCATCTTGATGTTGCCGGACAGAAGCTCCGTGAAGTAGTGAACATACCTGGAATGGGACGAGTGCGTACACTGTTAAAGATGCAGCGCCTCAGATCTCTGGAGCCGCTTGTTGTAACTGGCAAAGTAGCTGGATAGGGGCCTGCATCGCCAACAGCTTCACTCGCATTTAGAGAAACATGGACTTAATTTTTTTTCTTTCGCGCGCACTTCTTCGTAGTCTTATTAAACTTTCTGCATTAATGCACAATATAATCTGTAATGAGAAGGCGTCTTGTGGAGAGAAATTGCGTCAAATGCACACAATCCTCTGGCGAAAATAAAAGGAAAAGAAAATGGCGCGTTGCGCGTAAATGCTACATAAGGTGGCACTCATATCGTTTAAAACTGTCCTGTCATGAATTTGATTGTAAAAAGGTTGAAATCAATAACTTTGGTTGGTAGAGGGCACCATCGAAGAGGGTCATCTCTTCATACAGGTGTCATTGCAACGTCAAGAGAACAACCGATGCGATGTACGAGATTGACAGTACAAGAGGAAACGGATGTCAAAGCAGTTTCAATGAGAGATAGAGAAAAAAAAATATTTAACGTCACCTCCTCTGGGAAGGGTGCATCGAGGAGTAGAGCTTGTCTTCGTAGTACCTCCGCATTGTTAACCGGTCGAGGGCTTGATTGTCGCTGGAACGAAACAACGTCAAACATTAAGTCGTTTTCATTGAGCAACGAAGTGCGCGAAAGGACACAGAATAGCTTCGCGTAACAACGCAGCAACATCATTGTCCGCAATATTCAGTCTCTCGGATTCCCTTCTATCTCAATAGCAACAGTAGGCAACAAAGAATGAAATAAACAACTGCAAAACGTTACAGTCATTCGTTTATATTTAGGGGAAAAGAAAGAAACGAGAGATGATCTCATCATCAGCACTAAACGTGAAATCAAATTGGACAACATTTTCTGAAGTCTATTCGCGTACAGCTCCTATGAGGCGCACGAAAATGCCTAAATATAGAGTATGATAAATATGAGCGACTCTTCAAGATAACCTGAGCTATCCTACCGCATATTTGCCGCAGAGACTAATTGACCGTAACCGCGTAACATTTAATTGGGGCAATATGACACTTAATTGTAATGAGAAACGAAGAACGCATATTAAACGCACACGATATTCGCTTTTAGACTTTGAAAACTATAATGCTACTGGTTGCTTTTGAAACGGTAAGTTCCCCAGTTTATTTAGGATTCCAAAAAGCGTAGCGCATCCGGAGCCAAAATCCCACCCACCGAAAGAAACAAAACGATGTTGGTTCGAACGTTAAAAGTGAGCACTCCAAAAATAGATACTAAAAAGGTACTTATGCTCGCGCAGAAAAATCTTTTTTGACATTTCTATCCTAAAGACAAAAAGGTATACTTGGGTGCCGTGCGTGCTTATATTCGTGATAATATGGCATTCACGTCCACTTGAGCCCAAGTGGACTAAATGATATGAAAGTTCGGGCGTCGGAAGCAGAAATTCGCGTCGGGATGTAATAAAGAACTGTTCGCTCCTTCAATCTCTCTCTCTCTCTTTTTATGATGCGATTGGCCGTCGGGCCGTTACTGGGTAGGTTTACAGCATACACACATAAGCCTTCCCAATTCAAGTAATTACAATTCTTCGAACGGTATATAATGCAACGTAATGAAAACACAATTTAAATTTCCAAAATTCAAGATGGCAGTTGTATAGCCCTCAAGTGCAAAGTACATCACGCGAATTTGGGATTAAAGACAAAATAAGAAAATAAAAACAGTAAGAGGGGCAGACGCAATCTCGCAACCAAACAAAATTACATGTAAGTACAATAACATACATAGTATTGAAAACCTTGGGTCCTGGAGTAGCCGAATCAGAATATTAACCATTTCCATCCCGACGCTCCAAACAAAAAGAAAAGCTTATATATATTTACTTATTAATTACGTTTCTCTACTGTAGACTAAGTAAGAATCAATTTTGTGTATGCTGTGTTGCCTCTACTCTTGCCAGTGTGTTGTTTTTGTGTGTGCATTCAAAAGGCGAAACAGAAAAAGTATACCAATAAAGGTTTATGAATCAAAACAGCATGCGCCTTTGCTGGTTGGTGCATACGACACAAAAAAGACTGCAATACACAAATTATCGTGCATAGTCTGTAGCCTAAGTTACGCAACGACCGATAAAAAGCATTAGCGATGCTTCCTGCGTGTTGTGACAGCTCCGAATATTTAGTTGCACGCAAGTTTCACTACAAAGGCATTACAGGCCTGCAGGGACAACAACTAACCTGGCGCATATGCTGGTGTAGTGCAGGTACGCCGCCAGTACGACGCCGACGCGGCCCTTGTCACCCTGAAAGGAGGAGGTCAGTTTGAGCGCAACGTGAGCTCGCGCTATTGGATTCCACAGCTCGAGGCCTGCTTCTCGAAATCCACAAATCGAGATCAAGAACAGAACCAGTATGTATGGATGCATAGCTCAGAGGAGACGGCGCGTCGAAATACGTACGGAACTGCGCGCTCTCACGAAATATTTCATTTAAGAAAGATCGACATTTATACGCGAATACACAACAATATAGGCGAAAACAAAATCGCACGTGTGGGGATGTTTCAGATGTGACAGTATTTCAAGATATGCAGTGCTGGCAGTACAGGACACTTTGCAACCAATGCTACACACTGAACTCACGTGAACTTGCACAGTGGAACTCGACGGAATTTACCAACGCTCATCTCCACAACTTGGATCCGAATCTACGGGTCCGTCTTCCGTCAGGAATATCTAGAGCTGAGGAGACGCTTCTGTGCCGCTTGTGGCTTGGCGTGGCCTTCACAAATGCCTACTCATTTCGGATCGGAATGGCCAACAGCTCTACATGCGACAACTGTAGCTGCGAGGAAACAGACAATCGTCCATCTTCTCTGTGAGTGTCCCCGCTTCATCGCGCCCAGGAAAGAACTTTAGTGCTTCAATGCATAAAACGACGTTTTGCTAAGAGATCAATTGGAACGCCAATGCATTTCACCGCAAAGTTCGGGAATCAATATCTCGAAACTGCTGTCATCCTGAGAATTCATTCCAAGTGGATCCGCCTTACGATCTGCATGGCTAGAATTTGTAAATTGCAATATGGACCATAAGGTAATTAGTTAAAAACCTAATGAGTGATTTTTGTTAATTAGTCGATTATGCATTTCATTTTTGGTGCAAGTAATGTCCACCTCTTCGAGTAAGACAGCTCATGAACTATAACTGTGCTATCTGCCACAGGCAACCTTTAAAAGTATAGACACAGCAGGTTGGAGCGCAGTGGCTCCTGCCGAGTTATGTGCTTCTCTGTAAACAGATTACCACTCTCTATAAAAATGTCAGAACAATTAAGGCGAGTGCACACTATACAGCACACGTGTGCACTTGGCCGCCTTTCGCATTCCTGTCTATTCTACGCCGTCACATAAGCTATACGGTCCCAGCTGAATGGTACCGTATACTCGCCTTAGAGTGAAGGATCGCGACGTTCTGCGGATCGGCGTGGAACCACGAGTCCAGGCTCTTGCAGATGGTGCAGAGCCTCTCGAGCGGCGGCGAGAGATGGGCCGGCCACCCGAACTCCGCAATCTGCGCAACGAAGCAGGCCAGCACTTTGCTGCAGGCGCGCAGTTCGGGGACTGTCGGAAAAATAGACTGTCCGCTAAAGCAGGCAATGGTAAAGAATATTGAAATGAGAACGGCGCGTTTCCTCGCATTAGCCCCATAGTCCTAACCAAATGTGACAACACTAGTAAGTTTTGCACGGGGAACGCGTGATTGTAAAATAAAGAAAGAAAATTGAACCACATTAGCGTTGGGCAACAAGAAAAATTTAAAAAAAAAGGGGGGGGGGGGGGGCTGAGACAGACTGCATTTCGAAGAATTGGGGCAGCTGACACAGGACCAGGTTGATATCGCGGTAAACGTCTAGTGTCGCTTCTGAATTTCCGTAGAAGAATAAGCGCCTGTCCTTACCTGGCTGTTGAGCCTGGCGAGGTCGTGCCGTTTTTCGGAGAGATTAAACACCTAGAGATGAAGAAGGAGAAATGTAAACGAACCTTTGAATCAAATAATCAATGCGCCGATGTATTTTTTACAAGGATAAAATCCAGCACCAAACACACGAGTGATAAATTGATTGATTGTTTGGTAGATTAAAGTTTAATGAGTTCTCTTTCAATAGCGAGGATGCAAGGATCAAAGGCACTGATACTTGAATGATGTCCCTGCTCCCTATTAAGGTAAGATAGTGTCTGCAAAACTCTAAAAAAAAGTTTACACCCTTTGGGTCGTATCTTGTCCCAAAACAATAATGGTCATCCGCCTTGCTCGCGTTTCCTGTGTTGAAAACTCAGCGCTCGCTACTTTCCTGTCGAGAATGATGTGTCACGCTGATAACGCGCAAGCCTATACATGGAGGAAGGAAACAAAACAGGAGAGGCCCTGACGTCACGTTTTTGAAGCCGGAAGTGCAGCCATGTTGGTGTGCCACCTCTCTTTGCGCCTCCAATCAGGGGTTCTGCAGCTCGCCGGAGCAGATGGGCGCGAACTTTGAACTTGCATTGTTACGACCCGCCGGAAGTGTGTGCTCCTGACGCGCGTCAAAACAAAGCCTACAAAACGTCTGTAGCAGTTTTAGTGAAGCAGACGCGCTCCTGTGTTTTTCAGTGGCACGTTGAAGAAGACGACGAAGACCCGCGCGCCGTGATTGCTTGAGTGTACCTGTTGCTGGCCGACACTCACACTCACAGACCCAAAACACAACTTTCAAGCTTATACACCACATTCCAAAGTCAGCTTTAATTCTCGCGAACAAAAGGTGCTGCGGGAAATAAACCGGCGGAAAAATCTTATCTCACTTTTCGGAGACCGAGAGCAGCAGCGAAAGCTTCAGGAGCGCGGTTGCCATGGCAACGTTGACATTTGGGGTACCCGTCCCAGTGGTCCTTTGCGAAAAACAGCACGTGACTTCTGCCACACCTTCTCCAATACGTTCGTGCTGGCCAGGGCCCCTCCTGGGGTTTCCTTCCTCCATGCGTGACTAGGAAGTACCGGACTCGCAACGTTAAAGAAAGCAAATGCGGACAAGACAGATGACGATTATTGTTTGGGGACAAGACACGACCGAAAGGGTGTAAACTTTTCTTAGAATGAACAGTAACCATTCCAGCAGCGTGTTGCTACATAACTATAGCAAGTACGATCGCTTCTCTGATAGCCACTGACACGCGTTGAACGCTCTGAAGCACATACTTATAACTTGCGCAAAGTATATGACAAATCGGAGACGCTAGACCAGGAGAGATGATTACTCACCGTGTACTTGTCCCCATGCTTTGTCCTTAGCATTCGGGTCACCTCCTTCAGGTTACTCCGATAGGTGGTGTCTAATCCACCTTCGGGAAACGTGACAACTGGAAAACGCACGCAAAATTATGTTGCAGCATCGAATACGCGGCAATGTAACACGCTGAGCACCGTGCAGTCCAGATCTCCAAAGTGATAGCTTTCTGTCTGTGTTCCACAAGATTGTCTACAGATGGTGAATTCAAGTTGCACTTGGGATAAGCGTTTCTCAATTATAGTTCCTGTGCAAACTCAGTCGCAAACGAGCTCCTCATAACCTCTCTAGCTTCTTCTGTGCGTTTAGAAAGAGACACAAAAGAAAACACATATGCTAGCTTCGAGAAACACACATCTGTACTTGCAAATAGGTCTCTCTTATAGTTAGCAAAAAATTAAGAGGGGGTGGGGAGTTGCTTAGCCAGAAAGAACGCAAAACCAAACTCCGGTGGCGGCATTACTTTAAAATTCCCGCACCACCTGTTCTTGACGTCACAGATGTTTACAGAGTTTGCTTCAGTTGTGGTAATTTGTTGGTCATAATAAATGCATTTGATAGTAAGCAAAAGAATAAACTTGACAATTTTTGTCCTTGCCACAAAACAGGACCTATATAGCGGAGATCGAATGCAATAAAATCAGCGATGTCAAAGTGATGTGATAGCAGCCGCTATTCGGACGCGAAAATCAATGAGGGAGATGTAGCCATTATATACATATATATTTTTCGCTGAATAATAAATATTCCTTTCTTTTGCTCCAACAAATGTAAATAGGGCTTTCGAGGAATGAGACGCCAGTCCAAAGTGATTTAGCCTTTCTCATTAGTGTCCCTTACGCATCGCGCATGAATAAATGGCCTGCGTTCGCGCTACTGAAATATTTGTGCTCCGTCTATGAACGACCCTAAGGAGGCATGAAGTCCAAAGACGTACCGATAATCTTCTCCGTTACGTATGTCACATCCATGGCGAAACTAAGTTGTCGTTCGAGGCTTCTGCATGAATCAAAATGACAAGATTTCAGGACTCAGGATCCCATTTAGATTGCAAAGACAAGTCAAAGTACGCAATAATTACCTTGGGCTTCTCGTTCGTTCAAGTGATCGGGATCCAGGACTCTTCTAATGAAAACAAAGATAACAGAAAGATTTAAACGGTCAGATTGGCAAGAACGATATAGCTTCACACTGCAGGGCACAGATGATGTCGCCAACGGAATGCTAAGGCTGACAATAAGAATGACAACGGCGGGCGTGAGTGCCCTCTTAGAATTCTTTTAACAGCGCCGACTACCGGTTGCATACAGACCAATACGAGCGGCGTCTTTTGAACCCTGGGAACATTCCATGAGAACGAACGATACGCAAACCCGGCAACTCCATAGCTAAACACCACATCGGGTCGAAGGCAGTCAAAGAAGACAGCAAAACTGGAAGAAATCCCAGTTTCGTCAGCATTCTCCTAATCTCCGTGTTAGGGAATATAACAAGTCGCCTATTTCTATCAGGCCTAGCATATGGACACACGAAGGAGGAGGAAAGACAGAGACAGAAGGCGGGGAGGTTAACCAGAATAACGTCCGGTTGGCTACCCTACACCGGAGGAATAGGAAAGGGGAACACAACTTTGACAGGGAGAGAGAGGAGGGAAGGAAAGAAGGAAATTAGCGGTGGGGAGTTCGCTGACGCGTGTGGTATTGCACTATTAGTCAAAGACGTTCACACAAGCCCGTCGTCCTCAAGAAGCACAAAAGTGCCTTCACCGCTTTGTGGGCACACGAAGACACACTAAAGAGAAGTGCAGCTATCGCACTGTTGTGCTTTCATAAAATTGTGAGGCATACAGCGCCAAGCGTATCGCAAAAACAAATTACTTAATCATGAAATAATCGACATAAAACTAAATTCAAGAGCAGTTACAAACATAACATGGCCACAAGCGGTCAAAACATTTAATGGTACGAAAATAATAGCTAAACACTCATAATTCATCTTTAAGTTTTATATCATCTCGCGTTTAAGATTTGACGGCTATACCATCTGCTTCTCGTCCTCCTTGGTTTCCAGGAAATAATAATGGCGCAAGGCCACATAAAAATGCAATCGGCTGCGCTGCTCTTTTTATATTATTGTTTTTTTTTAAACAGGCGCTTTGCTGTGACAATGTCACACTTGGCGAAGCCCAGCTACCATTTTTTTTTTTTTTTTTTTTAGTAAAGTACGAGGAGCTAGAAGAAGAGGAACAGAGGGGCCCGATTTGCGTTATCATTTTCGATGTGACTGTGGCTTACGAGGAGCTCGTATTTTGGTGTTGTGACTCCTTAAGTGGCGTGGTATCGGTATTTGCGCCGCTGATAAGGTCGAACAAGAATTGGTGGGCATGGACTGTTATTTTTTCAGCCAATTAAAGAACCTTCCTTATACTCCTCTCTCATCTCTTCTGCCCATTTTCAATTCTTTCCTCAATACAAAGTAACCAACGAAAAATATTTGGTTAAGCTTCTTGTCTTTACTTATCTATCTGCACACGTCGCCTCGAAACCAATAAAAAGCAAAGGTTAGCCGTTCTCGAGTGACGCAGTCATGCGGAACTTACTCTGGTTATCTTCCCCGAATTTCTGTTCCATTACCTCTCCCATCGTTAGCTGCTGCTGCTGTCAATATTATAATAATTTTCAACGTTTCTTTTGTTTAGACCTTAAACATATTCTTCTAAACCCTTAACGTATTAGCATATGACTGAATTCACAACGGAAAAACTATCTGCATTTGAAAGAAACGGTTACCCTCGCAGAATACGCGTCGAAAGCTTCGCGTGCTAGGCTTATCTATCCATTCGTAAACGCCCACACGAAACGCTCGCGTCGAGCGCAGTCCGTGACCAAGACTCACCGATCTCCTGGAATGTCGGAGTTCTCTGCTTTCAGTGCGACTCTGAAACGACAAAGTGAATGTCACGTTAAGTTCGGTGTTCACCTCGACCATATGGTAGCGGCACAATTTCACAAAACGTATGAACCTGCTTAAATGTCTCCTTTTCTGGAAGAGAGACGTATGATAGGGATCGGGAGGGACGGATTGACACCAGCCTCTTTCATCTTGTACGGAACAACTGCGCGAATAGCGAGAGAGACGGGAAAAAAAGGGAAAAAAACACTCCTGCATTAGTCCTCTATGGAAAAAGTAAAGGTTTCTCGAGGACCTACCTGTACAGGCAATGTTCACTTTATTATCTATGTGAGTCATGTGCCATTGTGAGCCACATCATTGTGAGCCACACCATACCATGAGCCATACCAATGTGAGCCAAGAGATAGCAAGACAAGGAATATATAGAGAAATTTATTTTCTTTATTTCGTTGTACACAGCTTAAGAAAAGAGATTAAACTTTGAATTTATGCTGTTAACATAAATAAAATTTTAAGCTTGCTTTCCGATTCATGAAAAAGTGCAAAAAAAAAAAAACCTTTAAATGGGTTACTTTTATACCTATTTTCTTGGATTAAGACCTCTTTGGTATATGTTTAGGTGGCAGTCGTGCTCTAGCTATGCCGTCCAATTATGGATGGTCATGATTATTTTGACCAAAAGTGACCTATTTTTTATTTTATGGCTTATTTTAAACGTAACTCAATCGAAAACCCTTATAAAACTTTTCCAAGCAATTTGCTTGATGTTTTAAGCTTCAAAATCTCATTTTACATGCTCACTATGCAATATATATGCACTTGTCATTGCCTAAAATGGTACACTTAGAAACGAGAGAGAGAGAGAAAAAAAAAGGGGGGGGGGCGCAGTAAGCATGCAATTCCTAAAACGTGGTCTTTGAGCGCCGACATAGCACTGCCATCTACGTAGTAGAAAACAAGACCGCAATAAACGCGCCCCTGCAGCGTTGACGAAATGGCCGCCATCTATGTTGTAGAATACGAAAACTGAATCAAGACGGCTGAAAAAGTTGTGACATCTATGTAGTAAAACGAAAAACAGCGAAATAACCGTAGATTTCAAATACTGGCAATGCAGCCGTCTATATGGTAGAAGAAAAAGTATGTGGACGTACTAAGTTCGTCCAAATCGCTTTGATAACAGGATTATTGCGGTTGATGAGCTGAGCTCATCCCAAGCAAATTTAACCAGGATCGCATTGTTTTGGACGAGCTGAGCTCATCCAAAACACTTGAAGGGTTAATCAAGCGTCACATGAAAACCATGACAGAATGTAGGTCGATCTCTCGTAACGACACGCACTTCTTTTAATTTTTACTATAAGCGATAGCGAGATAGCAACCGCTGGACAGAATTAATATGTTTATTTATTAATTGTGTTCTTCCTCGCCGACAAAGAAAATAGAACAGAACCCACGAAGCAGTCCATTTAGACGAGTGACGCTTTAAGCGTATGCAAGAAACTGAAATGTTGATGATATTGTTATAAAATTCATTTTATGTGTGTGTGTGTGTGAACTGAGGCCACAGTTATATACTTCTAATTAATAAGGCTAATCAATAAATCAAATAAATGTGTTCATCGTTAATGCGAAAATGTGAGCAGAAGGCACGATGGACGGATACGGAGCTTTTAAGTAGCCAATCATCCCATTCTGTCAATTTTAATAACAACGATTGTGTCATCACACTAAATTTGGAGACTCAACAAAAGAAAAAAAAATTGCGAAAAGGCACCACTTAACAGGTTTGAGCCCACAGTGTTGCATTATTATGCCAGGTCATAAGAACACAGTGTGCAAATTTCGTCTTTTACGTTCGTTTCACAGTTGATGGTGCCCTCTGAGCGCCTGGAGAGACAGCAACTTTATTTTCTACACTCTATAGGCTCAGGTTTCCTTAACGCTGAACCAGCATGTAGGTATCTTCAAGGCGCGACGTGCAGGAAAATAAAATAATGGTAAGGACTGATATTCAGCTGCGAAGCCGACACTACAGCCACTTATCTGTCATTTACATGGCGTCAAGAACTGCGAGGAGGCACAGGGACGCCGCGATTTGCTTACAATGCACGCGTGCTCAGAATTCTGCGAGCCCGGGCCCCCGAAGTCCCCATAGGAATAAGTTGTTCCGTAGTCGTTGGCTTGTGCACGCTGTACACAACCGTATTGCGAACGCAAGGCACGCGCGAAGCCTGCATGCGTCAAGCTTGTGTGCCGGAGATCTCCGATTGCTCCGCTTATACGGATGGCCACGAGAACGCCTCGCCGTATAGCTGGAGATTTCACCAGCCGCCGCGTGATGGGCACAACGACCTCCCTTACTGCATATCTTCTGCTGTCCTCTTACGAAAGCTAATTCCTCGCAATCGGAGGGTTTTATGGCGCGGACATGGCGGCTATAGGTGCGCGTACAGCAAGGTATCGTGGGTTTCTTTTTTTTTTCTACGTTCTTTTTCTCCAAACACCAAGAACATCTCCGTCAGGGCGCCTGGACCAGCGAAGCTCCTTATTTTCCTACCGATTTTTACTTTGTTTTGACTCAAGTTGCCAAGTTCCACTCGAGACTAAGGTCGCTGTCACCGCACTTAAGTCGACCCGACATCTCACTTAGGTGGCGCTTTATCGGTGCACTTGAGGATCAATAGACTCGCTCGCCCGCCCGTACTGCATGCAGGTCGGCTCCTTGACAATTCGCCTAATCAATGGTCGCGGATCGAGGTCTATTGCCTTTTATTTCTGTAATCACGCAATCTTTGTATGAAGGGGCTATTACACGCGCGCGCGTCCTTCAGTAAAGCGCGACGCTGTGGCGGTTGACATCACGAGTCAAATAACGAAATAAAGAAAAAGAAAAACAAGAGCGCGCAACTGTTCTGCCCGACGGTGAGCTTCTACTGCTAAATTTCGCCTAGTTTGCGTGTACCTTCACGCCGTATAGTATACGCGAGTCCGGCGGCACTATACCGTGTAGTTTCGCTATGATTTTTTTCCACTCAACGTAAACGGCAAAGAACCCGCTGTCACTGTACACGGTCTTTTGAGTCAGGATAAGTATGGCGCAATAGAAAAAAAAAAGGATACTTTGAAATAGAACTTCAGGTTGCAAAACGGCAGACGCTGTTTAGAAACCAGCATAGCTAGCTAAAAGAGGCAGGAATAATGATGGAAGACACACGAACGCAGGCAGCTGATGCTCATGTTGTTATTAGTTGCTGAAAAAGTCGTGTCAAGAGTTGTGTATATATATGCGCTCATTTCTAGTACGAACGAAAGCTCACGGACTGATATTGATGTCATTCATGATGCGTGTACTTACAGTTCACGTAGAAATAAATCATGCGGTGCGAGAGTATTAGCAGCAACAGCTTACCAGAAGCAGGCCTGCACAAAAATTATATCAGAAAAGCGTAGTACCTACACGGCTGACGCGAAATGTTGAAATAATAATAATAATAATAATAATAATAATAATAATAATAATAATAATAATAATAATAATAATAATAATAATAATAATAATAATAATAATAAACGCACGTATCTTATTTTCAGTATATAACCTATAAAGACGTTCGTTTGGAACCCACACGCTTTTCTACGCTACAGAGCGAGGAATGCAATCTTCAGAATTAACGCTTGAAAAGGCCAATTAAGTGTAGGAAAATGAACCAAGAAAAATTCTATACCAGGCCAAGTTGTCGAGTGATTGAGGAAGGATGTGCACAAACTTTATTATTACGACAAACCCGCATGGAACACGGTAGCGGCTTCGGAGATATAATTACAGGGCCAGGCTCGGGCAAGAGAGCTGCCGCCGTTGTGCGACCATCGCGCCAGCAGCACGGTGCGGCGGCGGCGAGCGGCCGTTGTTCCCACCGGCTGGAGTCTAATGTGGCCGGGAACGTGGGAGGGGGGGCCCCCGCGTTTCCTGTGGCGGCGGGGGCCTTTCTTTATGCAAGCCATGCAGAGCGGCGTGCCTGCGAGCATGAGCGATCTGCTCGTGTCCCCCTCCCCTTGCATCCCGCCGCATCTTCCTCTCGTCCATCCTAATTGAGCGCGTTCCGTCGACCCCGTTTGGCCGCCACTCTGCGACGCTCGGATCCCTGACCCTGTCACCCAGCGCGGTTGAAAGACGCGAGCGGGGCAGCCAGACCCGAGGTCCTCCTCCTCGCGCGCATATGACGCGCCGTACGCACGCCACCGTTCTTGATGAAGCGAGAATGTGGGGCCTTAAACGAGCTTTGTTAGATATAATATAGAGCACACGATCGGGCGGCTGTTCGATCGGGCGGCGTTTGGCAGATGGCGACTGGCGCCGGATATCGACAACTTAATCATTGCGTACACCCTTGAACTTGAAAAGAAGGGGCTCTTCTCTCGAGGAACAGCGCCGGTTTGTGCCCTTCACTGGCATGACGGTGTGTACCAATGACTTCGGCTTTCGAGCTCCGGCTTCAAGACCGTTTGGACGGCTCTTTCAAAGTGTCTCGGCGGCCTCGTGCGGAGGAAGCGAAAACGCCCTTCAGCCGATGACCGTGCGCAGCATGTTTCCTGGTGTGCGACGCTGTCGCTGCGTTCGCCCACGAAGTAAAAAATCGTAGCGAATATGAACTGATAGCATCACTCAATAATAAAACCGGAAAGATTAAGCAGCGTGACTCGTGGAACGCTAAATGACCTGACAAATACGCTGCAGCCTGCGGGACGCACCTTTTTCGCGATTGAAGTGATGCACTGTCAGCACGAATGATGAATCGATGCTACGATGCAAGACGGACAGAAAATAATCTTTGAAGAAACGTCAACCGCACCGGTTAAGTAAGAGGCGCAAGGCTCCTGGTATGATGATGATAATTTCTATTGGCATCCCCTCCCAGACGGGGCGACGACAAAGAGTCACCTTGTCTGATCTGAGCTAATCAGGAATCACAGCATACATGGCAACCGATTCACAATATTTAGCGCCACGGTGAAAGCAGTGTTTGGACACAATATTTGCAGACAAGCTCAATCTTATAAGAAAAAAAAATCATTCACATGTTCGAGGAACTTTTGGTCGTACCTTTATCAACGTGACTTGGAAATTCGCAACACTCGTGCATGCCTAGCCACAGCAGGCATGCTCGGATTGAAAGGTCGAGTGCGAGGGTCCCCTTCGGTGGTCAGACACGCCGTTCGTTTGCTAGGGAGGCTTGCCGACTGAAATCGTGACACCACGCGCGTGTTCGCTTTCTTTTTCAGCTGTTAGCGTCCTTCGGCGGCAGTCATGAAGGACACTAATCGTCGGGGTCCCTGATGCCACGTCCCGCACGACCGCTCGTACGCCGTCGCCGTAGACCCGTGGAACATTTACAAAGACGACCACATAAGTGCACCCTTCCATTGCAGGGAGACAGCAGGCATTCGACCGTTCCAGGCTAACAAGAAGCAAAGAAGTCCTTTGTACTCTCATGCCTGTAGTTTCCATTCGAGTAAAGAATAATGCTTGTGAAAACTGAATACATCTCGTATATGATACTAAGATATAATGTAACTGTTTCTTACGCTACTATGGCTCATTGCAGAGTACGGGCATAAGTTGGTTACGTGCAATTTCGGTACTCGAACCGCAATTTATACTGTCAAGCCCGGCGTGAAGAAAGCGGTGACGTCAAAATCACCGCGGCCTACTCGGAAGCATCCCCATTAGATTCTATGGCAGTCGGGCAAGGTAGCATGACGTCACTGATCGAACTGGACAGGCCTTGTGCTATCTAGAAGACGTTGGTTTAGCACGCAATTCTTTTTTTTTTTTTTAGCTATTCGGCAGCAGCCAGCAGCCATGGTCATGAAAGTCCAGGAGGGTTCGCAAAGAACGCTTCGCTTTAAAATATCTGTGACCGAAATTGTTTCCACTAGAGAGTCGTCTGCTTTGTACGCATTGAGGCAAACCGCAAACACTGTAACCAGTCACGTTGTCATGACTGGTTGACAAGGACACTTGCCTTTCATCTTAAATTATGGGGTTTTACGTGCCAAAACCACGATCTGGTTATGAGGCACGCCGTAGTGGGGGACTCCGGAAATTTGGACCACCTGGGGTTCTTTAACGTGCACCTCAATCTAAGTACACGGGTGTTTTCGCATTTCGCCCCCATCGAAATGCAGCCGCCGTGGCCGGGATTCGATCCCGCGACCTCGTTCTCAGCAGCCCAACACCATAGCCACTGAGCAACCACGGCGGGTGCCTTTCATCTTAAGCGTGTGCTCTGATGCTAACTCTTCTATTTTTATCATTTGCATGCGTTTTTTGTTGGCTCAATAAAAAGAGAGACAGACTCAGGAGCCCCGCTAAGCGGTAAAGCTCCATAAAAGCGCATAAAAACGGAGAGGTGCACAGCTCAAATTTGCCCGGCTAATGATACAGCCAAAGGACAGCGTTGCATAATAGTACGGCATGCGACGCAGTGCACATGACGAACGGGTCCATGTGAACCCTCAGCAGGTGGCGACCGAGCGCCTCCAGCCGCGTAACGAGGGAGTCTCGGTAACAGGCACCGTCGCGAAATGGGTCATCACACTGAGAATGCTCGGTCATCATCCAGTTACCGCATGACGTGCGATCAATCGTGCCACCCGCTTCATCTATTTAGGGGCCCCCCCATGCACATGCAGTTATACATCCTAAATATATCTTCCTCCGCGTCAGTCTACTATATAGAGGCAAATCCGCCGTCAGGCCGAATGGCGCTCGCTTCCGCTAGTGAGGAAAGAGCAACCGCGGGGGGTACAGGACATGCAGCTCCGGAGACTTTCGGGCTCCAGAATATATCTAGCCGTCCAAATCTCTAACGTCAACATGGCATGCAAATTAGGTATGAATAGCCCACAAAAAACAGGGACGACAGAAGATAGACGTACGCTTGTACACCCGTGAGCAAAAGTATACGGACCAGGGATTGCGCGAAAAGGCCGATTTTTTCAACTGCCTGCGAATTAAACTTGAAATGCAGTCCAAACTTGGCATTGCAAACTTTCCAGTGTACTTGTCAATTTCAGTTTATGCGTGTTAATTGCGAAGCAATTCAGTTTTTTCGACGACCCTATATGGTCCGTATACTGTTGCTCACGGGTGTACATACGCCAGTAGTCAACATTTTGCAGAGAAAACGCCTAATTTCCTCACCACGTTTACAAGCGGCCCGCAATTACTATGCGCTGCGTGTAGTTAAGTTCACAAACGTTTCAAAGCGGTCTTGAATTTCAGAGCATAATTATGCGTCCAGCTTGCTACTAAGACCTTTCTTTTTTTTTTTTTTAGTGCCAATGTGAGCGTACGACAGCGAGTCTACAACTTAATTATCGGCAAGGAACTGGTTGATGCTGAACGGAGAGGACATGCGAGAACATAGGAGCAGCTCATCTAGCAAGAGAGAGAGAAAGCAAGGAAGGCAGGCAAGGCAGGGAAGTCAACCAGACGAGAGTCCGGTTTGCTACCCTACACTTTTCATCTAGCAAATCATTAACGCTCATTGGTTTCATTTTCATTTAGCAAATCGTGCGCGCCCATTGGTGGAGGCTCGTGTGCATCCGCCTTTGAGGGGCAAATGCCGCTGCCTTCTAAAGTTGTACCCGACTATAGACAAAATGTACCACGCTCGAGACTGGCCATAGCTCAAATAAAACGAGGAGTCTTGAACATTTTGTCAATCCTCGGAGATACTTCGCAGTGCGAGACATTCACCTTAAAAAAAAAAAAAAAAATGAAGCCCCTACAAGATGCACAGAAAGAGGGAGGGGTGAATGTCATCCAACCGAGAGTATATAGCACAAAGCAAACCAATAGCGGTTTTCCCTCGTATGAAGCTTCCTCCACTGTGGCTTTCCGCAGAACTCATTATCCAAGATGTACGGAAACAATAGAGATATATCTTGGTGCGACATGTTAACGAAACTGAATTACAATTTCAGTGTTTCTTGCTTGCTTTTTTGTTCAGCTCGTAATTATCGTAACCGGTTCACTGTGATAGACTTGTGGATTGTGGTTCCACAGTTGCTTCTTTGATTTATTTATTGCTCAGAAAAAGTTACAATCGCAACCGTAACCACATTTCTCCAGCTACAATGTCCACGACATCAGCAAGAAATGGCCAGAATGCTTTCACGCAAAGTCCTTCAAACGCTTTCCCTTTTCCGGCACGGCAAACGTATATCCGGGCGCCCCTGGCATCACCCGCAACGTCCCATAGAACACCATAGAATGAGATGCGCGAACTATTTCGCGCATCTCGCTCCTTCCGTCGACACGGCTCTCCACGGCTGAAGAAAGATGGCCGGTCTTCTCACCATGTTCACGCTCGAGACGAGAGCGCGCGTAAACAGAATGCCGAGGCGAGGCCGCGCCCTCGTTATACACGGCTTTTGTTTTTCTTTCGCCGCGTCACAAATCACAGGAAGGATCGAGAAACGTGCTTTCGTAACCTCGAGAAGAACCCGGCAAGAGCAAGAGGCCTGACGGGATACTCGGATACATGTTGCCGCGCCACCACTGGCCTCGCAACATGGGCGCGTTTATTTTTCGCATTCTACACTATGGAAGCCTGGGACGCAATAGGTGCCGAATGAGCGACGTTCCTGTAAAGAACATGGAAGTGCTGACCGCAACAACGACGTGCCACTCGACCATTCCAAAGTTAAAAGGCTCTCTAGAAATTGAAGCGAAGGGGGGCTACTTAGCATGCGGGCATTGAACTTCGATTGTTTCGGGAAGGATCAAGCCCAGATTGGAAACGCGACGCATATCGCGCACTTTTCTGCGTGACACAGGTTTCCTGAATGCTCGCTGGTGCGCCTACACACATGTGCATGAGCTGGTCGGGAGAAGCACTTGCTAGCTTCGATTTCCAGGTAAAACGCGTCAAAAGAAACAACTGCCACCAAAAGCAGCGACGCGTGCTGAACCTCTGACGGAAGAACTGCATAGTAAATAAAAACTAAATACATATAAAAAAAAACGAACAGGTCCAAAGCAATGTTGGAATCTAAATGACGCGAAGTCTGTTTGAGTTGGCGAGAGAGAGAGAAAGCACTTTGGTAGCAACGGGCAGCAGCTTTGCTAGCAGCGTATATCCGAGAGCACAGCAGTTGAATCTCATCGCAGCGCAATGTTCAAGACGGAACAGAACGGGGCACAGTTCGGTCATGACCGCAGAAGCAAGATAAGCGGTGATCGGAAGCTTCCAAGCCGGGCAGGTGTTACCGAAACGAGACGCAACAGTGAGCAATGGAGCCCGGTAATGGCAGCATGCGAACACGGTGCAGCACTCGGGCTGCCCGCGCTACGGCACGGTAAACACCGAGAGCTGCGCGCCCACGCTGCTGGGACGGGTTGGCGCCGTAATCTGCACTTCAAGAGCGAGGCCACACTGTTTGGAGCCAGCGGGCGCGGTCGCGCCAAGCGGACGGCGCGATGGGAACCACATGGCGCCTCTCGAGCGCCGCCTCGTGACGCACCAGCGGGCGTGAGAGCAGCCAACACAACCCCGGCTTCGGCACAAGCCTGTTGGAATGACGCCGGCCAGCGAGGGATGCATCGAAGCAACAGAGAAACGTTCAAGTGGCACGGGATGGGTGTTTGTGTTGTGACTGGATGGATCCTTACTCGCGCCTTCGGGGCGTCTATAAGCAACCCGCGAATCCTCGCGTGGCTGTCGCTCAAGGATGTATACTGAAGACGCGAGAAGCAAGGCAGGGGCGTAGCAAATGAATCAGAGAAGACCAGCCACCAGGAACATGTCTCGGATCGCGAAGACGCATGCAGTTTCAACTCCTATTGAAGAACATCTAAAACCAAAATGACGCCACCAAACCACCGTAATCTCTACAATTCAGTCAGTGTGCAAAATCAATTCGTGCTTTGTGTAGGCGTCCGCAACCAAATCACCTGTTCTTCGACGAAGGCAATCGGATCGCGAACAATTGATACTTCAGTCATAACAACGTTGGAATAATCAACAAAATGTTGTCGTGCATGAATTCGTGCACGTACAAAATATAGAGAAGCGAACACATTCTAACTGGTCGTCTTCGGACGGGCAACGCGGAACCTTAGGAAGCAGCAACGATTCTTGTAACTTAATATGCACATCCACACAAGTTCGCTTCCGTTTACAGGCGCACTGCTAATGGAGTTTCGAGACGGTGAAGGAGCCGCACTGATTCTTGTCTGATAGCGCGGAGCAAGCATAAGCTGAATGCTTGTCGCGGTAGTTCATAAATCAAGCGTAGTAAAGCGTGAGCCTGCCGCGAGTTCGATCAGCCTCCTCCTTCGATGCACCTCGCTCGAAAACAGGAAACGGTCGCACCTACGAAGGTGTAGCGCCCGACGTGCTCGATTGTATCACGGAAGCTCTGAATTCGAAGATGATATATCAATCCGAGTGCGAACAAGAAACCCTCCGGAAAAAAACACAAGGTGCACTGACTTGTTTAACAACATTTATCTCTCTCTCTCTCTCTCTCTCTCTCTCTGCGTCTCTATTCTCTTGAAGTCTTCCCATTGACGTGATTTCTGACAAGATTATCATTTGTGCAATCGTTGACTGAGAAGTGCAGTGTGCCACGTGGCGTTAGTGGGTACTAAAAACAAATAATGAAAAGGGCGTTGACTGACAAAATTGAGGGTAGAAGGTGTCTTCCGGTACAACGTCGCGCTATACCAACCGCGGCGGCTCAGTATAGCATAGCGTCTTGCTAGGTAGCTGGTTCGATCCTCGGCCGTGGCGGTCAGATTTCGATGAGGGCGAAATGCAAAAGCACCTGTGTACCGTGCATTGGGTGCACATTAAAGAACCCCAGTTGGTCAAAATTATTCCGGAGTGCCCCATAATCATATACCCTGGTTCTGGCACGCAAAACCCTAGAATTAAAAAAAAAAAACACTGCTCTGCAGGTTCGTGACGTTAAAGTTTAAACCCTACAATTTAACAACTTTGCCCAGCGGCAACACAACGAAAGAGCGAGTGACGGCAAAAAAAAAAAAAAAAAAAAAAAAAGCAAGAAAAGCTGTCATGTTGTCTACGAGCATTGAACGATTCTCTGCAAATGCAAATAACAGGTACAACATGGACTTGACGCAGCATGATGACGCACGCTGCAGTTTCCAATAACCTGCCACAAATTGATGCAGAAGTGTGACGTTTCAACACGAAGTCATTATTTCCTGTGCTTTGTACGCGGTTTATATTTTCGCTGTTTACTGCTCACCTAGATGATTTCCATTCAATCGCTTCACAATCAGCTGAAATGCAGATATTCGTCAGAAGTTATTCGGCTGCTCATTTATAAATATCGCAAGACCGAGCAGCTGTTTTGGGCACGTATAGAAAAAGGGGGAGCGTAATTCTGCAATATAGAATGGGATTGGCTGGAAGATGCTTTCGTTGAGACGATGCAAATTGAGACAAGTTCTTTTTTTTTTCAAATTTGTAACAGAAAAACTGATGTGATAAGGAAAAGTACTTCATAAAACTACATTAAGTCTCAAAGTGATACAAACCATAATATAAATATAGGACAACCTAGCTTGTTCACAAGTTGACGAGTTGTTTATATTTTAGTTATACATTTATTGCCAAGAATATTTCCGTTCAGGAAAGATTTGATGCGCGATTGCGCTTCTTCTTTCTGGGGGTTTCACGCGCCAAAACCAGTTCTGATTATGAGGCACGCCGTAATGGAGGGTTCCGGATTAATTTTGACCACCTGGGGTTCTTTAACGTGCACTAACAACGCCAGCAGACGGGCGTTTTTGCTGTTCGCCTCCATCGAAATGCGGCCGCCGCGGCCGGGATTCGATCCCTGTAAAAATAAGAACGTGTTTAACAAAATAAAATCCAATAACATCCCTGTTATAAAGCCCTTGGACAATTCGGAGTAATTTTTAACAATAGAAACTTTATTGTAATAGAAAAGATATTAAGGAGGGGTGGTCGGAGCCTCTCAGTCCAGGGCCCCACTGGCCGCTGCCGCCTGCCTGACCTGGCTAATTAAAGACTTTTGTCTTGCCAGGTCAGAGCGGGCGAGCTGTGCCTCCCACTGCTCCATTGTGTCACTGGTATTTGGTCTATGAGGGTGCTTAGCGCACTCCCAAGTTACGTGAATTAGGGTAGGTATGCCACCGCACCAAGGACAGTTGGCCCTATAACGAGTGGGATACATGGCATTTAGCAATTTTAAATGGGGGAATACCCCAGTCTGTATTTTACGCCAATCGGCGGCCTCTTCCCCGCTAAGTTGTGGGTGAGGCGGCGGGTATTTTCTGCGGACTCCGCGCTGATGAGCAAGCATATCTTTGGCATTTAAATTGGTAGGATTTTGTGAGGGATAGTGCGAGTGGTTGGGGTTAGAAGAGGATCGACGCCGTCGCTCGGTTAGTAAACCCTCGAGCTAACGCGTTAGCCTTTTCGTTCCCCTGTACCCCCGCGTGGCCCGCGCACCAGAGTAGGCGATGACGGTGGTTGAAGGATTTGGGGATTATCGCAAGGCTAGCCGCAGTCACGTGCCCCTTAAGAAACATGCGACACGTCTCCTGCGAGTCCGTAACAATGACCGAGTCCCTTTGCGAACGCTCCGCATGAGCAAGTGCGATCGCCACTGCTAATATTTCGGCCGAGGTGGGGGAATACCCCACCTCGGCCGAAACAAAGAAACTTAACAAAGAAAATGAAATGTTCCTAAAATTCCGCACCTTACTTCAATGGCAAAAAGCGCAGCAAGGAAGGACGGAGGAATAGACAGGAAGGTTAGACAGTTCTCAGACCGGCTGGCTACCCTGTGCTGGGGAAAGGGAGCAAGGGGAATAAAAGGTAATAGAAAAGAGATTTAAAAAAAAAGAAAGCGCAGCAAATTTCAAAACTAACCTGCGGGCCTTGAAGTTTGGCCGTCAGTGGAGGAAGATAATTTATTGCGCCGTTGTTACAAAGTGTTCAGAAATACTCTACAAAATTGTCGCAGCCAGCGTACTCGGAGGTTCCTTCTACCCGTCTCAATTGAGAACTCCTCCGCTCTGACTAACTGGCGCATAATTACACACAATTTAGCATTCGCTGTTCGCGACCGTGATGCGAGTTTTGACTATATCCTCAGTTGCATGGAATCTATTGGGAATAAATACATGTATACACATGGCAAATCGTTCTCCAAATGCGTTTCACAATTCATACGACTGAGCTGCTGCCACACAGGAACTAATGCTCGACCTTACAAGCGGAATATGTTTTTCGTTCGCCAACTGTTCGTTAATACAGCAAGGTGTGGGCGCGGCGCCTCGAGAACGAAAACTCACGCCTCGCGTGCGCTCACACCACGTGGTCTCTGAGCAGTGCGCCGCGTCCCAGCTAACGGATCACGGATTTCGCGGCGCCGATGGGGCACGGCTTCTGGGTGCAGCGGGCCAGTGAAGCCACGAGCTGTGGAAAACACACACACACACACTCGAGCGCGTGCGCCTAAACAACGCGGCGAAGAAGAGGGTGGTGGGCAACCACGAGAAGAATGTTCCGAGCTTGACCTTTAATACCCTCGTGTCCTTTCAGGTTTGCTCAGCCTTGTTGTATAATGCCTGAACCCCCCCCCCCCCCGTTCCTCCCCTCCCTGCTTGAAATGCCCCCCCCCCCCCCCCCCTTCCATCCCCTTCAAGTCCATCCTCCCTGAAGTACCCTCCCTCAGCCTACAGACCCTCTCTCCTTCCACCGACCCTATGGATCCTACGCCGGGCTGTTCCCCAGCTTTTCTTTCTTTAATTTTCTTCTTTCCGCGAGCCCGCATCGTATTGGTTCGTTCTTTTTGCTTCATTTCTCCACGTCAGTCGGGCGCGTAGAGCAGTTCGCCACCGCCGGTGGCGCTGGCGGTTATTTTTCACTTGGGTCATTTTTTTTCGCGCTCCGCGCGTCCCAGGATGTATCGGGGCGGGATGAGATAGAGAAAGCGTGCCAGGGAAGCCGACCGGACTCCGGAATTTCGTCCCGCGCTTCTTGCTTTTCTCTTTACGGTTTCTTAAAAGCGCGCGGCAAACCAGGGCTTTCCGAGCCCCGTCGCAGAAGCGTGGTCGACGGGCTGCGGTCTTATCTCCCGTACATCTGGGATCCTCTTTCCCACCCAGTCTCCATGCTTCCCTGGGCGTTCTTCGTTTCTTCTTGAGTTACGAACGAAAGACACTTTGTAGCAGCGCTCGCCGCCGATGCCGCAAGGACACGATATGAACACCCTAGACCGCCGTTTTATTATTACCAAGCGACGGGTCCCCTCCGCAGCGTGCAGCACCACAGACTGGCTTCGGAAACGCGTGTTGTCCACTGGTATCTGATTTCCACACAGCCCCATTGCTCTCCGTCTTCTGGGTGGACAGTTGTTTCCTTGCAGTTCAGTTCACTTTTTTTCTGCGTCGCGTTCCATGTGTCACCCGCGCCCGTCCGCAGCAGCTCTAGCCACTGAAGGCAACTGTGCGCGCTTGCGCTGGTGGGTTCAACGCATTTTATACAACTGCCGAGGTTTGTAACCCGTAAACATCCTGCGGAAGAACGGAACACTGACGCAGGAGACGCAGACTGCATGGCCGAACAGTTCTGCCCGCCTCTGAGCTTGCACTTCACAGCGCCTATTTTGTGTGGACTGTTCACATTTTATGGGTCTGTGCAGATATGCTCCTCTGTGAGTATTCCTGTCGTGTTACTGCTGTTATGTATGTACGGTCCTCGCAGTAATAATATACGACGAACAACAACAGGAAAGAGGCGTGCCTTCTTGTAGTACAGATATCTGTTTTGTTTTCTGTCTTTTGTGGAGCAGATTTCGACGCCTAACGCGTAACGTAACGCTCATCGTGCAACTTCAGAAATCGGGTGGTTCGTGTTCCTAAGAACGCTGCCCGAAGCACACAGCTTTTGTGGGATACGTATGTAGTTTAGACGCAGCCACAAAAGCAGCAGCAAAACTTGGAACAGGAGAAACTGACAAGCAACACATTGTATTTAGATCTTAACATAATTACTGAGCCGAAAACACACAGCACGAAAGCCAAGGGAGCCGAACCGCTCATTAATTATGTCAATTATGCACCAACTAGGCCCTCGGCAGGTTATTTTATGTCTTTAGATCGAGATGACGATCTGAATGACCTTTTCAGCGAGTTTACTGCTGCCGATTTCGCCTGCTTCAGGAATGTCGAACGCCTTTGCAACGAAGTGTTTGGAGCCTCTGGAATGATTCGTTATACAGGTCACTTCGTTGTAAAGGTCGCGAACTCCACAGTTCACAATAAAACCGGGACAGAATTATTCCTTCGTTATACAGATAATTTCGTTGCAGAGGCACTCTATACTGAATAAACTTGCTCGAAAAACGTACGCCGCTGGTATGCGGCGTCTTGCACTGCCACAAGAAGGCGGCGGTGCAGAACGTACGTACAGTCGCGATGAAAAGTTTGGGGACCAAAGGTGCCGCGATTTTTAATTTTTCTTTCACAGCCTGGGCATTCCGGCGTACATCAAGAGCGCACGCGTACGCGCGCGTGTTTGACCGATACAATGTAATAAACCAATTCCACGCCGCGGAGCTGCGCTTGAATATATTTAAAATTTTTGCTGGTGCCGTGGTCCCCAAACGTTTGATAGCGACTGTACATCACAATTTCCTGCATGGACTTTTTCAAAATCTTATGCCACCCCATATTTTCACATCTTTAAAACTTCCTTCACACAAAAAAAAAAAAAAAAAAAAAAATCGTACAACACGACGCAGGCATTCGTAAAATCGTAGAACGAACCCATATTTGTAAACTTTACGACAAAATTGCGAGAGTTGGCAGGTATGCACAGGGACGACCGTTTATTCTCTTTAGTTCTCTTCGCGCTTCATTTTCCAAACTTGTAACATGTCGTATTATCTCATATTAATGTTTACTTTTCTAACTATTGCGTGAAAACGGATAGCCTTATCATTGTAGGATGAGTCAAACTCTTTCTTTCACTTTCGGTTTAATTTTTTTAACAAAACAGGTAATTGAAAGCACGTAGGACTTTCTTTTCCTAGGTTCAAGGGCAGTTCTACAGAGAAGTAGCAGAGCTCGCCACTTACCAACTCATAACTCTGTTTGGGGTCACAGGAGGATATCACCTGCAAATAAAGAAAAGAAAATCAACATTTAGAAATAATCACACGTAGTGCGGGGCATTCATAAGATCACTTATGCGCCTATGCGCATGCGCAGCTGCCCTGGCGCAGGTGCACGTAACTCTTCGGTTCATGGCATAGCGAAGCGGATTGCGCCAACGACAGCAACGTACAAATTAAATGGCACGCGCTGACCAGAGTCAACAGTAAATCCACGGTGTTTGAAATGTGACATGAACGTAATATTTTAAGCTAATACTCGAATACGTTAGAATTAGATTTATTTATTTACAAATTATTTATTTAAATGCAACTGTACGTAATGCGTTAAAATATCTTAAGAAACCAATATCTGAACACATTACATTCAAAGCTACGAATATGTCTTCTCCGCTGGCTTACTCAACATCAGACAGCCATACCGTCATTTTCTTGCAAGTGATGTAACTAAGTCAAGAACATGAATCGAACGCATCCGCGTTCACACACACACACACACACACACACACACACACACACACACACACACACACACACACACACACACACACACACACACACACACACACACACACACACACACACACACACACACACACACACACACACACACACACGCGCGCGCACACACACACAAATGATACTCGTGGATCCCGGCGTCTAGACTGCGGTCTGGCACTCAAAGACACAAGCACATCACTCAGATGTACAACAGACATCCACCACCGCATCTTGCTCGCTATCATGGCGCACTCTGTCATAATCCCGTTATGCCAGACAGGACCGGCACGCATTTTGCCGGGGTTCTCCTCCTGTACCGTCGTTTTCTTTCTTTCTTTCTTTCTTTCGAGCTCGCGATCGCGTAGCTTTCCGCCTCCTGTGCAACTCACAAGACGTCACACTCTCGCCCATTGTCGGCTCCCTTGTTGTTTTTGTCAGCGCTATAAAGATTTCGCAAGATTGTCGGCCAACGAACTGGAGGCGGCCAAGTTGATGGAGAAACGGTTCCGGGTGGGGAGAAAGTTTCAGACGGCATCATTGCTGTCTATACAGGAAAGACGAGGAGGGGACAACGATAAATGTAAGGCAATGAATTGTACGGCGTCGTTTAACTACGTCGTGAAGAGAAAACTCTCGCTCTCGCTTTCCGCGGCGTATTTCTTCGTGGGCTCATGGCGTTGGTGCCGTTTGGTGACCGTTTTGACAACTATACGTGTCTGTCCTTCATGTTTACTTTAACGAAATGCCCGTATCTCAGAACACCTATAGCAGAAACCTTAGCCTATAGAAAGTGTAAGAGTAGTGTAATGAAGAGCTCGAGCATCGTTCCTGCCGCTTGTCCGCTGAAGAGGACGAGATGACGGACGTCTCGGCCCGGCAGCTCGTGCTTGCGTTTTGCGGGGTCTGCTCGGCTGCTCTGCGCTCGACCCGACGTGACTTTGTCAACGGCTAACGCTAACCTTTAATAAAGCCCGTAGCAATAGGATGAAATATTAATATGCAGAGGACAAAAGTGGCGTTCAATAGCCTGGCAAGAAAACAAGAAGCCATGATCGGCAGTCAGCCTCTAGAATATGCGCAAGAGTATGCGTCTGTTAGTTACTTACAGGGGACCCTCATAGCGGGAAAGAAATTTGCAGAAGTATAAAAATGGGTTGGAGCGCACACTGCAGACATTACCAAGTCACGAGCGGCAGCTTACCGCTATCTTTGATTGAAAAGAAAAGTTCACCTTCCTCTAATTAATGTTGCTCTCTCTCAATCTCTTCATGAAAAGAAAAGTGTTCATGCATTTTAGCGGTACTAAAATATAAGGCAGAAACTTGGAGATTAACAAAGAAGTTTGAGAAGACGTTACGGACCGTGCAACTATAGTGATGGAATGAAAAACATTAGGCGTAACGTTAACAGATGCGAAGACAGCGGTGTGGGTAAAACGGGGCTAGCCAATATTCGAGTTGACATTATGAGGGGAAAATGAGGCTGGACAAGTTATATAACGCGTAGGGCAGATAAGCGGTGGCCTAGTAGAGTTACAGAATGGGTGCCAAGGGAAGGTAAGCACAGTCGAGGACGGCAGAGAATCGGGTGGTGCGATTAAATTAGGAAATTTGCAGCCCCAACTTGGAATCAGCTAACGCAAGACTTGGGTTAATTCGGTATTGCTAAAAGAGGCCTTCGTCTCGCAGTGGGTAAAATAGACTGTTGATGATGATGATGATCTTACAACACTGCCAGGAACTGCACGGAGCTCGATAGTAACATTGCGTTGCTCCGCTAAACAAAAGTGTACTAATGCTGACCATCGCCCCGCTCTTCTCAAAGAAAGCGAACAGATTAATGTGCCCTGAATGAGGCATGAATTAACACTTGTGCCACATTATTCACTTCCTTCACGTCTATACTGACTTGCTCGCGTCGCAAATGTTCTTTTATTTCTCCCAAATTTTTTCTTGCGAGATGTTCCAAGCTACGCATGGTATGATGGCTTTTCGTACGTGTTGCAAGAGCTTCGCGCGCATCATTGCTCGCTATCCAACGAGACTACGTGCTGCGTGTGGCACTGGCTTACGCTTCATGCAGGTACTCGCATGTATGGCATGCAAATTTATGTTCTGCTCACATTTTTGTGTTCGTTGCAGCGTGGAATCCTTTGCAATGATTTTGCAATAACCGACTCTAAAGCAATGTATTTCCCTATGTGTTCCTCCTGTAACAGGCAACAATAGCCGGGAGACCAGCTTCGCTAAAGGAGCTGCCGACATGACCAATCTTCAACATGTGCGCCTAATGGTATCCTCCTCCCCCTTTCTCAAGAAAGAAAAGAGAAGCGAGTTACTCCAATGAAGTTTCCTCAACCAGAGTACAGACTGTCTATTGAACGACAACAAGGATGTAAGGGGCCGTTAAATAAACGTAGCAAAACACAAGTCGGGGACAAGGTGCGATCAAGACACAGAAGGTCTGAGACGCGCACATGGCCCCTCTTCACGCACAACAAAAGGCACGCTTCCTCAATGCGCACAAGGATATGCATCCTACGCACGTATACGATTCGATAACTACCTGGGTTGAAAAGGCTATACATCAACCGACAGAAGGTCGCTGCCACGGACACCTGTTTCGTTGCCAGCAAAAGCAACGTACCACGCTGTGTCACACGAATACGAATCTCAGCCGTATATACAGCTAAGCGCCCGCGCGAGCCGAATGCACCAGTGTATACCCTGCAACACACTGGCGCAACCGTTCGTACACGCACAACCCGTACAACGCCGTTCCTGATTCATAGCAACCCGGAAAATAGAAGAGTCATTTATCACGTGCCGCTGACAGGTAGCCCTTGCGAAAGTACCAGCAAAAATGAAGCTGTCACGGGTGACCGTTCTGCGCCGAATGAGGGTCGCGTGAGAACAGGTTCGGATCCCTTGGCAGTGCGCGGATCGTTTTTGTCTTGTTCGTCCCAACGCCAGCTGCAGGTTCTGATTGTGCTGTCGTGAACGGGCTCGAATGAAACACCAAATACTCCGTAAATCAAACACGAAATGCACTCAACCCACAGAGTCATAAGAAGGAGGCGAGAAACAAAACAAAACACCGTCTGTGACAACTCTTCGCCATAGTCTTCTTGGTTTGAACTTCTATCGATTTTCCATAAGCCCACACAAGGCGCAACCTCTTTAACAGTCATCAGTATTCGTTTCAAATCATTGCCGCACCTTTAGGTATGAAAACTATACGGAGAAATTTATTCACGCATGAGTACACGTTCCACGGAGGCAACGCTGCTCTAGAGAAATCGATGTTCAAAGGTCGCCCAACATAGGCGCATGCGCATGCTATCAGTATCATATAATTACTGGTGTTAAGACCCCAGTGTCGGTTAGCAAACCATATTTTCCTTCTAGTTAACCTCCCTTTCTTTCCCCTTTCTTATTTCTCTCTCTCCAATCTTATTGATTTTATAAGAGAAGCTTATTTTAGCACTCCATATAACAACGCAATGCAAGAAGTAGAGAATGTTTAATAATGTTATGGTGCTCTTAGTTCGCTTTAGAAGGGTCTGCGATATCCGCGGTGAGCTTGGCTGTCGCTTCATTCCGATCACTGGTTTCCTTTATGCCTTTAATATTTCAATACACTATAGCCCAATCGAGAGAAGAAAAAAGAAGCATAGCTGCATTGTAGCCAAGCATCGCGCTTTCATTCTCACAGCAATAAAGAAACAGTGCAGACAGCGCTAATTCAATCGCATGGAAATCTACACCCCCGTGTATACGACCAACGTCCTTGACCCGGGTGCACATACAGCGCGAGGACGCATCTGCTCTGACGGAAACCCCGCCGAAAGAAGACCTTGCACGCGAATCTCTAGAGGACGCGGCACGCATTCTAAACGACGCACAAGCAGGCGATCGACATCGAGTGCCAACAGTGAGAAGCAAATGCACGCGCGACTCGCACTTTCGAACGTTAAAGTGAGCGAGCACAGAGAACGCGTTTTCGCACGGGCGCCGCCTAATGATAGCGCCTAATGGCGGCTAATGGCAACTAATGGAGAACTTCAGCCGCCGCGGTAGGGGCTGGAACTGAAATCTCCCAAGCCGAAAATAATCGAGAAACACGAACGAGAATTAACGGGACAACGAACGATAGGGAAGGCCACGAATTGAGGCCAGATAATTCCAAAAAGCATATGATGCTTAAAGACGAGTAAATCACTTAAATTGTTTTATAGCATCGAGGATTCTGGGAGCCAAGTGGCAAATCTGTAGAGCTTGTTGTTTAATAACTGCACACCGATGGGAAGCCAGGCTACACAAAGGCTGGCTACCCTAATACACAGCTGAGAACTACGCACACAAATGCCATAAACACACGAATAAGCCTGCAAAAATTAATTTTAAACAAGAGAGAAACAGACTAAACCAGTAAAAGCGACTCATGTGTACCCGCGTTAAGTAAGAGTGCATGTACACTGTGCGATAAAAGCGCTACAATACGCACAACACACGAATGTCATTTTTTCAAGCATAGTCCAGGCAAATGAACAAGCTGTTGGTCATACAGTAGGCAATCTATGAGCAAGTGCTACACAGAGGCGTCTTGGGTGTCACGGCAGGTGCAGTTGGAGTTCTGTAGAGCTGTGCGCAATAAAACATACCAGTGGGACGACGAGGCACAGACAGGCTTTTCGTCTAGAAGAAGACTTATCCGTGTCCTTAACTGGAAAATGCATCAGGGCGCATTATCTAACACCAGGCTACAAAAGTCATCTGACAGTTCTCGCAAATTAGATGAGGGACGTAATTGAACAGCCAACAGCGTTCGCAGTAACAGGAAACCGCAAGTATACCACAGTGTGACCCCGCACATTTAGTTGCGCTCAGATGAAACCGGCGCCGGCAGTGACAGGGTTCCGTGCATATAAAAAGAGACGACGCAGCTGACGCAACCTGACAAACAGGGCGTGGTCCCCGCCGCCGCCGCCGCCGACTTTGAGCAATCAGCTCCGGGTCTTCCATATATGACGCGCTCGCTTTGCGTTCGTCGCGGCATCTTTTTATTTTTATCGTACAACTTTTCTGTCTGTCTCGTTCGCTGTCGCACGTTCTCCGCGCCGTCCCATGTCCTTCTTCGCTCGGTCCGCTTCCTGTCGCCCTAGCCTTGGCCCGAGCGATGTCGTCTGCACTCGCCGAGGGATCCCGGGTATGCAGCAGCAGCCGTGGCTTTCTGTGCGTCTGTTAGCGTCCGCTTTTCCCTCCATCCATTTAGTTGGGCAACGTTCCGTTGGCCGCGTCGTCCATATAACCTAATCTTGTCACCCATCACTTCAATGCGCAACCGCCGTGCTCCGCCGACAGCGTCCTCTCGCTCTGTGTTGTACTTTCTCTGCCACAAATCTTTCCTTTCTCCTTTTTTATTTTTTTCCTCGTCCTTTCCTCACGCTAAAGGGGAGGAGGGGGGCAAACGGGATGGACCGCCCTCGCCGTTATCAGAGCAGCTCAGCCGTGTCGGCGGAGAAAGTGGCACGGGACCTGGCGTGAGCTTCTCCCGTTTGCGCCGAAAATCATCGCGGCACGCACACGAAGGCATGCGGGTTTCTGAAACCTGCGTTCACCTGTCCTGGCAGCGATGTCACGGTCCTTGCATACGCTGCTGCTCGTTTCGGCTGCATTTTACAGCTAAGCTGTTAGCCTCTAGTTGGTCGGCATTTTTCGTGTTCGGCGTCCGTAGGCAATAATGTGGGCCGATCCCGGAGGTAGTGCAATACCGGGCCGACCCGCAGCGCAGGTGAAGCAGGCTTCAAGCTCCAAGTACAGTGAAAAGTGCTTACATTCTTTGGAATCACGCATACAGTATACATAACATCATACGTTTCAATAAAGAACAGGCACAAAACAAGCATCCGAACCACACAATTGATGATAAGGCGCTCCTGATAACAATGCCAAGCACGTAGGGCTCCCCGCATGCGTTTCCCGATAAAGATTACTGTTGCGCAAGCTGCCGCGGCGACGGCAGCTTGCGACGTAAGGAGTGACGTCCCTAGCCTTTCGCTTATAAAATAAGCAGCCGAGCAACTGATTTCATTGTTCTTGCAACACCGCGTGGAGCGTCGGCGTGCTGTCAAAATTGATATTACTCCCATTACTACCATTACTCTAAAGCTTTAATAAGCCATTGCATACCCCCCTCAGCAGTTGTAGTGGTGGTTTTCTTCACTGGACATCCACTTTCGCAGAGCCGGAATGGCGAGTAAATTTTTTTGAACAAATCCTGTACAAATAAATACTGCCCCAAGCATGATGCTACCTTTACTGCCATAACATGTTGCATAGTTCCTCAGCACGACACTGCAGAACACTGTAATACAACTGCTGCGATCTTGACTTGTTACGTCTCAGTCAGACTTAGAACAGTCCCGCGTTTGTTTAGCAACAGAATAAGAACTAGGGAAAAAAAAAAAAAAAAAAACGAATCATCACCCGCGTTTCCAGGACACATTGAATGCAGTAACTTTGTATGAATAATGTTGTTTTGAGTCATTTTCATTGTATCTTGGGAGAAAGTAATGAGCGTTACGAAAATAATATATTTGAATTTCTGCAGTACATCTCCTATTATAAGTTCAGCGCACGGTGGTTCAGCGTCCAGCGCTTGCGGATGAATCGAGTGGAACTGGCCACCAGTGGAAGAAAAATCCGGATATCACAACTCCGACGTCCAGTCAAGTCTCCTTTCTCTCACACAGACACCTTTAAATGCTTCAACAATGAACTTGTAATTGCTGCTATTGTACACCAAGAATCCACGGACAGCAGGTGAAGCAAACGATCTCCACAAACCGCTTCGCTTTGTAAGCTCTTCCGCACATTACCCACAACAACAGGCACGAGGAACTACAATGCATGCCAGACGCATCGACTTCCTCTGCGCAGTCTTCGGAAACTTACGAGTGAGGCATGAATAGAATGTGAAGGGGGCCGGCCGCCGCATCTCTGCCCAGGCAAATAGGAGAAAAGGAAAAATTGAACGTCGTTCCCTTGCACGGTTGCTAGCGGCTCTTTCTTGCTTCTAAAGCATGGTGCCGCGGCCAGGATTTCGGCACTCCTCCAACTGGCGACCGGTCACCAGAGTGCGTAGCCACAAAAGACCGTTTCGTCTGAGAAGGGGCACGCAGGTCGGTACAACAGGAACGACACAATCGAGGACAGCAGGTTTCATTGTGCCTCTGCCTGGTTTACAAGTGATCCACGGGGGCACAGGTCTCTCCATCCAGATCTTAGGAGCAATTGCTTTAGGCTTGCCCCGATATAGACGTCCTTGGGATGTCGCACTCTTCGTATCACATATGTACCATGCTCCAAAATAAACTCCGCCAAAAAACTAAAATCTTCGTACATGTGTGCCACATGCCATTCTTAAAAACTTTGCATTCGGGGATGCCCTGCAAATACCATTTCCAGCCTCTTTATCCCATGAGAAATTAACGACTGAAACCTAGATCCCACCTCCACTACTGACATCTCTGATTCAAGTGTTGGGCAGCCAACCGGGCACGTCCTTGGTTAACCTCCCTATAGCCTTCCCTTTTCGTCTCTTTCTCTCTCTCCCTGTCTTTCTGGCTGCAAATAATTCAAAGAAGTTCAAGAAAGGAAGTCATCTGAACGAACCGACTCACGGAGAAGATAAATAACATGTAATTTAAAATAAAGTTTACTTTTCACATATTCTCTACGAAAAGAGAAACATCGGCTACGAGAGCGTTTTCTTAGAATTATTTTGCCTCCCAGCTGTAGTCGACAGCTTCGACGTGTGATAAAAAAGAAAAAAAACATTTCGTAAAGAACAAAACCACAGCTACATACAAAAAGGAAACAAACAAACAAACAAACAAAGAACGCTTGCTCGCGCGCCTACACTTCCACTTAAATAACGACTCAATCGCCGATGAATAGGAAAGAAGGAAAACGCGGAGCGCGTAAAAATAATGGCGCATTCATTCGGCTTATTATTTACGGCAGCAGGCGGCACTCGGTCAAATCCGAATGGTAAAACAATAGTACCCCCCCCCCCCCCCCCCCCCGCCTCTCTAACGCGGCTAATGGCCGAGTATCCTGGTTATCGCCGCTACCGAGCTTGCAACCGTTGGAACGCCCTTTCCAACAAAGTGGAAAAGGCCCATGTCGTAGCTTGTTGGCCGGCGCTGTTCGTGCTACCCCAGAGGACACGCTCACGACGTCGACTGTGTGTTTCCCTATGGGCTACTCACGATATCAGTCTTTACCACTTGTTTTTGGGCCACAACGCCTGTTATTAAGGCTATGGACCAAATGACATATCCTTAGCGAGCACTCCTTCAGTAGACGCCTGTTTACCTGGGCGGTAGGCGGTTTGGCCTGCACACCCGGACGGCGTACGATACCGACGGAGCGCAGTGGAACGGAACAAGCGAAAGCGGTTTGCGGTGCAAAGGAAAAAGTCGCGTGTCCATATAGATTACAGTGGAAAGAACGTTATTACCTGATTCAGGAACCGGAATAAAGACAGGCCGGACCATGAACAAAAACAATAAATGTGCGCATTTAATGGATGCCTGCGGCAAGAAAAACAATGCAAGAAAAAAAAAAAAACACGCCACTCAAGTAGTAAGAAGAAAGCACAGATCGGCACAACAAGTCATTACAAGCCATAGGAAAGGAGCGGCCTAACCAAAGACGAAAGTAATAACAGGGCCCCGCACCGAACGACGCGACGCTATATATCGGATGGTGCAGGATCCTCGTTCCTTGAGCATGCACATATAGTATACACCGAGCATGTTGTAAGAGCCAATACTTTCATGTACGCAGGCTCGTTATGCGAGCCATACGGCTATAGGCAAGCCGCACTCTCCCCAGCTGCGCATGCGTTGCATCTGCAGGCCTCGAATAAAGGAGACCTCGGTGTGCCGACTATGCAACGGAGTAAGCGTGTGGCGGTCACTGTGAAAGCCGGTGCCTCTCCAACCAGCTTAGAGACAACATTGCAGCATACTACACGCTGCAATTAGTCTGCGGACGGTGCGTCGGACGAGGTGCAATTTTAGAGCATCGAAAGGTGTCTCCGTCAACGAGGAGAAAGCATCGCAACGAATATTTTCTCTCTATCTCACTGAATGGTAGGTCTTTAAAAAAATTAAATTTTGGGGTATCACATGATTATGAATCACGCCGTAGTGGGGGACTGCGGATTAATTTTGACCACCTGGGGTTCTTTAACGTGCGCCCAATGCACGGTACACGGGCGTTTTTGCGCTTCGCCCCCATCGAAATGCGGCCGCCGTGGCCGGGATTCGATCCCGCGACCTCGGGCCTAGCAGCGCAACGCCAAAGCCACTAAGCCACCACAGCGGGTGAATGGTAGGTCTTAAATGATTGCATTTGGAAAAGACGCAGCAATCATTACGTTCGATTGGCATTACCTAGAAGTGCTCACTCGTGACTGAAATGTCTGAAAAGACAACAGTTATCAGCACTATAGTTTCAAGCATCACCCAGTTAAGCTTCATTTAGTCGTTGCATTCAGGAGAATCAAGCAATGTTAGCAGATATAGAGCTCAGTTAGTGCAGTGGCTAAATTACCTTCCTGTCTTTCCCTCCCTTCCTCTCCTCCTCCTCGATATCCTCGTGATCAGAATCACATTTAGCGACGCAATGGAGCCATAAATTATTTTCACGACAATGATTGCCCATTACGTAGATTTCCTTTGAGTATCGGTATTTTAGAAAACAGGCGCAACTTCTAATTTCGCGAGTTGTGCGATGCAACAAGTTCCCGACAAATAGTGAACGTACGCCACTCCCCCATCCCCTGTCACAACAAGAATAAACACAGCCGTGGCCCCGAACATAGTCCCAATCTCTTCTCCCAATGCAAAGACACCACTCTCGTTTACACACACACACACACACACACACACACACACACACACACACACACACACACACACACACACACACACACACACACACACACACACACACACACACACACACACACACACACACACACACACACACACACACACACACACACACACACGCACGCACAAACACACACACACACACACACACACACACATATATATATATATATATATATATATACATGGCGCTGTTGCTCAAACGCAGCCTGCTCCTCGGCGGAACGGACCCCGCGTGCCTTAACGCTACTATATATATATATATATATATATATATATATATATATATATATATATATATATATATAATGTAGTAATAAAACATTGCACATTCTCGGAGCAGCATGTTTGGATGCGTGAAGAATCAACGTTCGCCAAATGAGCGGACCGGCATGACGCCGACCCATGCGAGTAGCAGAAGCCACACATGCGTGTTCACCGCTGGGCACCGCTATGATTAATCTGGGAGCTCGTACAGGAATTACGGGGCACCGGCTCAAGGGTAGGGAGCGGGCGTGGCCCGACGGGAGAACGTCGTCTCCCGTCCGGCCCCACCTGCGCGGCGAACGGCCGCTGCGCTGTCCGGGCCTCGAACGACGGGCCGCCGTCACATCGCTGCTTTCTCCCTGCTCCTGTTATCTTCCGCAAGCTGTTTCTCTCTCGGCGAGCGTGCAGCACATTGGCCGGGCACTGCGTTACAATCGGGGCGTATACCGTAACTTCAGTCACTGGGCGCGCGGTCTGTGAACGCCCCGTAAGCAAACGTCCATAAAGCGTTCCTAATCTCACTGCTGATGCCGATGTGCAGAACTCAAACACAGTGCTCGCCAAAAACGAAGTTCCGTTATTTCTTCTTCGTCTTCCTTTTATCCTTCTCTTCGGCTCTTCAGTGATCACGGCGCCTCTGGCATCGCTAACTGCTTTATACGTGCATGTGCAACACGAAAAGTGATCCTCCGTGTAAAGTGATCCCTTCGTGTAAAACATTTCATCAAAGGACGAGAACAATGTGCCTCGTTTCCCCTCTTACATTTCTGCAGGCACGACGACACCCTCGATGTGACGCTAAAAGTAGCCGATTACCGCCACTAAATTATATTTCTAAGTCAAGACGTTCAGAATGGGAATGTGGCAGAGCTAACATGTCCAGCCATTCTAGGGACGACAGTATACAAAGAACCGAGAGATCCGAACATTTTATGACAAAAGTTAAAGCGTACGCGAGGGACACCGGCCAGTTTATTTGGCACGACCTCCTGTCTTCAAAGACATTCGACACGTTGTATAGCGTGAAGGTATACGTACCCTTCCGCGTGAGTCGAAGAATGGACATCACGAGCACCGCGCACGTGCGTATAGTACGGTGATAAACTCGGCACAAGTGCGCGTACCTGCCGTAGAGTTCACACCAACAAAAGCTCGTTGGAACAAAAGCACCATCACGACAAAAGCTATCGCGTTTACAGGGTTCGTCGGGGCACGGGGGAGCGATATGGCCGAGCCGGGCATATCGTTATGTAAGCCATAACGACCGCCGGAAGACGTGGGTGTGAGAAGCGGAGGCCCCGGTCGGGACGCGCACGCCATATACGAGTAGCGCTGGGCAGCTTGCTCGGCGTCCAGTTGTAGAGGTCAGTTAGAGCAGGCCGCGCGAAGAAGCGCTCGCTCGGCCAACGTTATAAATGAGTGCACGCAATATCGGACGCGCAGCTGTTCTCTTTTCCTGACACGGAACGTGTAGGACGAAAGCGCGATCGATTCCCAAGTTGGCTCGTGGTTGGCTTTGAAGGCATTTCTCTCTGCTCAGTTCGTACATTCAAACGTAAAATTTCCCAGCTACAAGCCCGTTCAAGGAGTGAATGCACCCATTATTTCTCGCAACTCGTTATATATTGAGTTTGCAGAAGAGATGGAGAGAAACGTTACACGCAGTACCATGCCTCGTCTCGGCCCGTGTGGAACTGGTGCGGCGAAGGTGGAGTGTATCCTGTACGCGTGTGCCGTTAAAAAAAAGGACCGGAAGCAATAATTTGCGACCACGCAATTTCCCTACTGAGCTACGAACATGACCTACATACAGCGAACAGGTACACAGGAATAATGCCCATTATATCGTTTTGAATATCCGCAGCTGCACGTTTACGGAATTTTGAAAGCGTGGCAACACTTGAAATCTCAACTCTGCACTGCCTGTCAAAAAATTGATCAGCCACACGCAACGCACACGACCGGTACTGACTACGGAGGACGTGCAACTTTCGGCACCGGCAATTTTCAGACATCGGTAGAGACGCTTTCCCTTCCCATCTTGAGTTTCACTGCTAGACGGGCTACAATAGTCGTGCCCTCAGGGCCCGGCGACGATTTTTGGTACTCGCAGAATAGCTGCGAAATTTTCGACAAAGCTTAGAAGTAGCGTCAGTCATCCTGCATTTCCCAACCTGCAGATCTAATTTGCGTTCTTAAATTTTCTTCAAATCATACACGCTTTACGAGGTCATTCGCTTGTTCAAATTGAAATCGCCTATTCAATAACACTGACACATCGCTGAGCGCAGGTGCCTCCCTGAAGTAAGCCAGAAAGCTTTCCGCGTTGAAGCCGAATGTGCGCGGACGCTGCCCATCCCAGCTTTACGCAAAGTGCCGCTTACAACCGGCCTCGCGCACTCCCTGTTTCGGCAAACGGACGGCGGCCCAAACACACGTTTCGTTCTCCCTTCTAGACCTCTTTGCTCCAGCCTCTCTCCTTCAAAAACCGCACACCGCGGCGCCGTTGTTCGCTCACAAACGGCGCTGCTGCCGCTGTACAAACACGTGCGCGCCTGCCACCCGCATCCCGTATATTTCGCGCGTGCGCTGTTTAGATTAGCCGTGTGTTTCTTTTGTCTACATATAGCGGGGCTTCCTTCTCGCACGCGCAGACACCGCCTGATCGAGAGCGGCCGCCTCTCGGTTCGGCGGCGGCCAGCGCGGTTTCCGCGAAGAATTTACTGACCAGGCCGAGCCGCTCATTCTACTATTTGGCTTCGCGAAGAAGACGGTTTGCTTTTCCCGTCGGTCAGCCTGCCTGCGCGTGGCTGAAAACACACACACTTCATTACAAAAAATACAAAACGAAACAAGCGGCAGTTTCTAGCAACTGGCCGCTGGGGCGGTTCGGTCACGCCAGAGGCCGAGGCTCGAGCCTGAAGTCGTTGCCCCACCCTTCGACGCCCTCTCTCTTTTACAGAGAAGGATAAGGTGCTCTGCGGGGGCTAGGCAAATAAATGCGCTACGCTGCTGCGACGCAGACGGAACCAGTGAGACTCAGATGCGGCCGATTTTCGAGCACGAACACAACACAGAGGCTTTGTAGACGCGTGGTTGATAGGTGTTTAGCCTCTCTACCCCCACCGCTTCCCTGTTTGTTTTCTTTTCTCTCTTTCTCCTTATTTCAAATAGGACGTTGCCAGCTGTACACCAGTGGAATGAACGACTTTTGTGATGTGCACCAAACACATTGCGAAACCTCTTCTCAAGAAAGTAGGCCGGAATCAGATTGCCTGGCTTTGCAAAAAGAATAATTCTGCTTGTGACCAAATGTCATTACCACAGCAGTGATAATTTTTTAAATAAAAAAGCGCTTGGTGTACTGTACCGACAAAACACACAATGTGACAATGCAGTCCGGTAGCCATCCCGCATGATTACTATCAATATCATAGCACTTAATGCAAAAGTTCACGCTTATTCGAACACGTCTGCCTTTATACATCCAGCAACGTATGTCACAAGCTTTCTCTGAGTCAACAATACTCGGGCCATGGCCACATACATCACTGGCACAAAAAGCGATTCGTACACTAGTACATTACTTGAAGTACACCGGTTTGAGAGACCGCTTATATAGTGATCCTGTGCATGCATCCTCCCACGTACACTCAGTGCTGACTCCCTAGCTTCCTCTTTTCCTCTTTATATTTGCCCTTTCCCTTACCTCAAGTGTAGGGTAGCAAACCGGACGCATAATCTGGTTGACCTCCCTGCCTTTCCTCTTGCAGAAACTCTCTCTCTCTCCTGTCTAGGCAAGTCAGTCCAGAGCAGTACGTTGTGACTGCAGTGGATTTTGCAAGAAGCGCTCCTGCGTTCATAAATTTCTGTCGGCCTAATCGATGAGCTATCGTCATGCACGCGAAACAGGAGGTCTACGGGTTGAAAGCGATTGCAGGGTCGAAGTAAAACACGCTCAGTGCGAAGAAAGTCTTTCGGCCGAGAAGCGACAGCAGGCGTTCATAACAAGGGCTGCATATTCTTCTGCGAAGGCGACGCACATCGATCTCTGGGTACACATTGCGCTTCAATGAGAAGCTATATAAGCCGCGTTTACTTCGGCGCGACAGTAGAGCATCGCATCGAATTTCCAGCACGTCACAGCTATGTAAAACAGATAATGCGCTTGACTAGTGCAGATCGAGGAGGGGCCGACTTGCAACCAATCCGCACAGACTTCCGCACGCGTGCACACAGGTGCACAAATTTCGGTTTACACTGAATCCGAACGAGCAGTGTAAACCGAAATATGTGCACGTCCACAGACCAGTGAAACACACACTCGCTGGAGATAGGTTCAAGCTTGTTTCGAACGTCGCCACACGAACAGTGATGAGCCACATGTAAACGAAGTCGTCGTGTACCATGATAGGATGAGAAATTCGACGCGCTACTGTCGCATTCACGTAAACGCGGCTCTAGGGGGCACTTGGTGTGTCTATTTGAATAGGACAAACAAAGTGAACTCTATGTAGCAAAATCCGAATTCGGGCAGCGACATGAATCTCGCTAAGTCATGGTAGCGGCACTCGAACTCATTCACTTGCACGATTGATTGATTGATTGATTGATTGATTGATTGATTGATTGATTGATTGACTGGAAATAGTGGCAACAAGTACAGTACGTCGACGGCTTCTCCGCAACCTTCGGTTATCGTATGAGGGAAGGATGATTATAGGTGAAGTGAATCAGCTATTTAGCAGCAAGCAGGCGTGTGCTCGGGGCACATGGCTTCGCCCTGCGCAAGCGCCCACGCACGCACACGTTGCGAGTACGAGTCACGCGAAACGACCAAGCCTACGAAGCGAACAGCTGGCGTGAGCTACTCAGCTCACCGGGGGCGCCCGCCAGCTGTAGTAGGTACGCGGGGCACATTATGACGAAGCAAACTGCTACGCATCTATGCGTCAACTGAGATGGAGAAAAAAAAAGAGAGGGGAGGGAAGAGAAGAAGAGAAATGGCTCTGATGCGCCCAACCAGAATCAAGAAAGGGTCGAATTGCTGCAATCGGCAACGAAATAATCAGGATCGCCGCAGGATAAGCGCGCTGTGTATATAGCGAGATCCGATATGACATTTCCTAACAAGGTGCCCGCGCCCCTGGAAAAACAGGGCCTTCCGCACATCGGTGAAACGCTAAACCAAACACAGTTGGAAATGCGCTTTCGCCCCCCCCCCCCCCTTTTTTTTTTATTTCTTTTCGTTCACTCTTTAGAACAAGAGCTCAGAGCGGCGTAGAATGGTCCGGCACGGAACACGGCGGCCATCGAAGAGCCAATGTTCCAGGAGTTCCGCTTCATTCATCTCTCTCTCTCTCTTTCTCTACTTTTTTTTTTTTTCGCTACGTGCGAAGTTTCGCAGTGATCCACAAAAGCTGCCGAGTCGACTCCTTGTTTCCTTTTCGTTTCGGCAAAGCGACTACAGCGTGTATGCTCAAAGAGCAGCCGGTGGAACGAGCAAACCGAAGCAACGTTTTTACGGCCACGGTTGCTGAGACATGGCACGAAACTCAGCGCGCTTTCTCGGCAGTGCCAGGCAAACACGCCGAAGCTAAGATGCGCGACGCCACTGCGGCCCACACAGCTGTCACCTGGGGCTATGAGAAGTGCACCCTGTGCTCTCCGGATGGCTGACTATGTCAGCAAGGGGCGAAAGAAAAAAAAAAAAGGACTAACGTCTCAAGAGAGGAACTCGGCGCCGCACCAGGAACGCTTAAACCTTCACATTCGTGCGCCACCTTGGAGTTCGGAGGCCCCCAGACGAGCGAACTGCTCCCAGATGCTCCAAGGGCGGCTAGAGAACGCGTCATGACGTAGAACATGCAAGCAGATCAAAGTTATCATGATTTTGAACGAAGTAGTCATGTGCAATCTACCCTCAGTTGGGAGGGGGACAAAAGCGTATTACAGAACCTCCTATAATGTGATTAAAAACCAAGAAATTAAGACCTCCTAATGAAACCGATCGTTTTCAGCTTGTTTCAGTACGTACCTGATCCCATCAGCTACAGTGTCTATTCAAGACAACAATAGAGAGATTTCATGTAGTGAGGCTAATAATACAGCTTTTGACAAAGAATACCTCGCAGACAAGTTTTCGTGGTCACATTGTTGCAAGACGATTGTCATCTACCTACCTTTTAAAAATACTTTTTTCTTTCTCGCCAATCTGAGCTCGGTTGTCCCACCGGTAAATGTATACTAAAGTATGCAAATTAGTCCGATGAACTAGATTTTCTAACACGCATGGCCAATGTACGCCCTAACACGTCTAATAATAACGCATGGAATCTAAGATTGACATGTCTGAAATGTAAAATTATTGCATGGCCAATCGCAAGACGTGAGTGAGCTGACGGTATCGGAGATTGCTATTAACGAACGTATAAAGAATAAGGGGTTTTGAGGTTCGTTTTATATCATACTCTATTCAGGTTATTATAGTACGTTGTCAGCGTTGTATTATTCAAACGGCCGCAGAGAACCGCCCATAAGACTGTTGGATCGAGCGACGCCCTCGTACAGCGCAGGCATCAGCTGCGTGGTGCAGGTTCGTTACTTTAGAGTGTCCTTGGGCGTGTACACCCTGCTTTTGGAAAGGGTCAGCCACTAAAGCAGCCGGTTGGCGCGCGAACGGAGACGTATGAATTGGCCTCTACAAAGGGCAATTATATGACTATTATGTGAAAGGGAGTACCCGTCATCATTATAAGGTGGCTGAGTTTCTTTCATTGCTATATTAAACAAAACAAAAAACATTTCGTGCAGTTCTCGCAGTAGTTTAGAGATATGCAGATAGTTTATTAGAAACTACACGTTGGCGTTGATACCTGGGCGGTGCTCGCTACCTGAGGTGGGGATAACTGAGGTGATGCGAAATAAAAAATGATGGTCAATAAACAAACAAATAAATGTAATGTAATGTAATGTAAGCAATAATAATAAAACAAACATCAATACATAAAAGCAGGAAACACGAACATCGGTGAAGTGTTTCGCATGACTGGTTCCGAATAACAAGATGACGAAACGCCGATATGTAACAAAACGAAAAGAAGGAAACACGAAGAGGAGAGTAAATAAAAGTCAAATGCCCGTGAACACACAAGCACACACCAAACCTGGCGAACTGTTTCGCATGGCTGACGCCAGAGAACAAGGTGACGACACAGCGATACGTACAGTATACATCCCGTTCACACCTGAGTGCGCTGAGAACGGGACGGGCAGACTGCTAGATATTTAGAAAAAAAAGAAAAGAATCAAAATGCTAATAGCCGCAAGCTAATATTGAATGCAGAGAGACATATCGCTCTTCATACAAGGTTTAGCAGGGCATCATCGATGAACATCACGACACCGTTACCTGCATGTTATATTCATACATTCCCGGTTTAATGAGAGAACCTAATGACTTAATTCATATAGTAGTGCTTCCTGAGAGGTTGCATATGATCTGAGCGCGCACGCGTACGCCCATTCATTCACGTGAGGCGGCAACGTATCGACCCGACCTCCGGCCCGTGCAAAGCGGCTTCAGTTGAGCGCCGTCGTCATTGCCGCAGGCAAAGCTTTCCTGCAAAGGCGGTAGGAGGTGCGGGTAAGCGTGTTCTAACTTCGGCGTTCCGCGATACGACGCCACAGAACTGATGTATGCGCGGAACCAGCAGGTATGGGCCGCCGGCCATCTATAACGCTGGCTGCTATCCAAAGAAAGCGTAGATGCACCCCCGAGCCACGCTCGATGAAGCGAAGCAGTGCCCGATCTGTCCAGGGTCACTCGCCGCCGATGCAGGAGGGAGGAGAGAGCGCACGATAGCGTCTATGCGTTCTGCATAGTATTATGCATGGTACAGTATGCCTGTACACGGACACCTGGCGAACAACGCTGCCAACAGCGTCGACCCCGCCCCGTCTTAGCCTACAGCCCTCCGAACCATGTGAAGCCTATGGCTTCTGTTCTTTTTATCTTCCCTCTTTGTCTTCTCTTTCCATTATTTGTGTCGCCATCAGCGACTAGCCCAGTACGCGTAGCAAGCCGGCCATTTTCATCATGATGGACGCTGCTCTGAAAACAGGATGATGTACTATGCACCGCGCTCCCCGAGCGTGTCTTTGGCGTTTAATTTATCTGACGAGGCTGCGCAATATCAGGAAATGTTTTTACAGGCTCTTGCTATACCATAAGCTAGAGAGGACACAAGTGTCGAAGCGCCAAAGTGATTGATGGCGTCTATAACGTTCCGCGCGATATCTCGTGCGTTAAGAGCCAAGTTTGACGCGACGTGGTTGATGGATCGTCTTAAACCGGGAAAAATAATCGGGAGATTTGTTCTGATGCACATCAGCACGCGTCACCGCGTACGGTGCATAGCTGACCTCTCGCCATTTTGGAGGGCCTTCAAGAATAAGCAAAGGTATAGAAAAAACAAAAAAAAAGCTTTCGCGCTTGTTTTAGTATTCCTATATTTGCTGCACACAAGAGGTTTCTCTAATGTATAAAAAAACAGAATGATCGCGTAAAAAATGCTTCCCCGTAACACAGGGAAGACTAGAATATCTCCACAATGCACACGTTGCAGCAACATAATAATAAAACAGCCGACTTCCCAATTAGCGCCATATATGGCACGCTACCGTGTGCGAACGAATGGCAACGTGCAGCCGTACCTGCTAGCTGAATAATTTATTCCGCACCCCTTGAGATACGTTTCGCCTCCCCCCGAGTTTATCCATTCGGTCCATAGCCTGACCGCTGTGGTTACCATCCAGCAGAGTGAGAAGCTCTTTCAGGCGAGTCACCTGGGTGATCACGTGCGTCGCGATAATCGCTCCTACACAATTCCAAAGCCTATCCGTTCTCCGCCCTCCCCTCTAATGCAAGCCGCGTGACCACATGCGGTCAGGAGTACTCTTGGCTCCTCTAAAGCGGTGCATCACCGTGGCTGCCAAAAGCTGTCGCTACACAATACGAGCTCGAATTCAGATTTACGTTGCCGATTTAAGAATGCGTTACCCGAATACATTTTGTCAACGACGGTAGCCAACACTTCGACAAGAAAGACGCCGATTGATCATGAACCGTTTCTGCGTTCAAATCAATTTTGTGATCACAAGTACGGCCCCTGATCATATGACGCCAACTTTAGTAACCGCTACGCTGCACCGTTATAGCGAGAGTGTCTAGAGCAACCGAAGGGGGGCGTTGCATGCAGAGCGACGTGTACAGTACACAGCGAAGAGGGGGACCAGCTCGCGGTCCCTGCAAATGGCACCCCAGGGGTCAGGAGCACACGCCCGCCGACTCCGCCCGGTGCTTTCCTTTCACTTTTCCTTTTTTGTCCTGTCTCCTGTCGCGTGGCTTCGCGGAGTCGAGGAACGCAACGGGAGTCACCGCGGCGGGCGGGCGCACACACACCCGGGTGTCGCACGTGGTGCATTCTTACTGCAGCTCTCGGCCCAGCCCCAGAGACTGTGAGCGCGAAAGAAGCCTTCCAAGGGCGGCGGCGAATAAGGGCGATATAGCCCCGTGAGCCGACAATGAAATTCGCAGCTGCCGGCGGCACGACGCACCCCGCCCGCGCGCGTATACCCTTGGCAGCTGCTAGAACACGCGGCGCCGTATACGCGCACCAAAACCACGCGCGGTTACGAGACGCGTCGCAACGCGTGCGCGCGAGCGGACCATCTGCGGCGATCTTTCCTACATTCGAACGAGGGGCGCGAGCCATCTCTATACACGCGCTCGAAAGAGGACGTTGATTTACGCTCGCGGAGCTCAGAGATAACCTGAACGAACTGGGCCGTGCGTCGTAAATTTCGAACAAGCAGGGCACCTCATTTGTGCCTTCATACAATGGCTGCCGCCGAGGTGCGGATAAACAAAAATGAAGAGGACGCGTTAGTCGAGGAGGCAACGTATATCCCAATTGGGTTGCAAGGTATGCTACTGCGCGTTATAGACAAGCGATATATTATACGCTTATTCGACAGGTATGCAAGGAGAAACCAATCGTATATCGAGACAAACAGGCACCACGAGTGGCCTGTCGTCCTGCACTATCAGCTGCAGATGCGTAATCGGCAGAAAGCCCTGGAAACGAAAGGAAAGCAGACGCGACCCGACTATACATAAATTGCGCGTCCACTGTCTCCTATAGCGCGCGCGCAGTTCACCTCGGCTGTGGAACGGCGCAAGTAAAGCAGGCAAGCGGTCAGCCGCGTAGTTCGTTTTAGTTTCTCGCAATTGCGTCTGAGCTCGCCTCTCTTCAACCATTCCTTGGCTAAAGGCTCTCATTAGATATACGCATTTGACTGCATCGTATCTCGGTAATCCACGCATAGCCCTAACTAAACCAGGCCGTTTACACACGATCGTCCTCAGCCCCAGAATAGCATGGATAACGTAGTTCCCGAGAACTTTCGAAATTATAGTCCATTTAAATTGATCGTAATTTTACGCTGAAGGCTCGGTAACTAAGAATTTTAGAGCGCTGCGAGATGGAGTGCATAGATGCGGCGCTTTCCATACTTGTGCGTAGCAGCGGCTATATAAGGCAAGCCAGCAGTCCTTGTGATGATAAATGTGCCGCGAGCTTCCTGTTTGGACAGTGCGGTGAGCGCGCGCAGCACGCGACAGTGAGAAATCCCAGGATTCGTTTGACTAGACGCACCGGCAAGCGGATGCCAACCCTTGAAACTTCCTCGCTATTTATTTCTCGCTGATAGCTGTGCACGTGCTGTGCGGACTAAAAGATGAGCAAGCACAGCGTTCAGCAATGGCTCAGGCTATATAGCTTGCCTTAGCTCTCAATAGTGAAAGAAGAAGCTGCTTACAATTTCAGTACAGGTACAATGAAATAAGGAGAAAGTAAGAGCAGTACGAAAGACGAACACGCTTCAGACAAAACACAGGAAATACTAAATCCTGAGTAAAACAAGATGAAGCGCACAATGACACACCATTTAAAGCGTAGGAAGACTAGGCTGGGCTTTGAGGCTTCGACCACGAGGTGAAACTTCAAACATCGCTGTGACTCCAACCTGTTCAAAAGGTCGCGTTCCGGAAAATCCGGTACGAGTACGATGACGGCTATATACCATATCCGCAGCTGTTTGGTACACACGCCGACGCCGGCCCCATATAGCTGCATCGTTACGGGATGACTGATTTGTGCCGACTTTAAAGATGCACTACAGAGGAATAGTAAATTAAATTTGATGGGCAAATTACACTTGTCAAATACCGAAAAGGTCAATCGTACCGAGAGTGAAGGCGCATTAGTAAGCCAGACGCAAAGCTACAGACTGGCGACAACGCTACCTTGTAAATCCCGCGCCACTGCACAATAATTTTTAGAGCGTCTACTCGGGACTCGTTAATCGCTTATCGATAAAGAACAACGCGGTATCTATAGAACTTTTGAAGCGCATAAACGTTCAAATACAAGCAAAATACATTAAAGGGGGTCAGGACCCCTGTCAAGTCGCTGCTGCGACCTTTAGTCCCGTCCCCTCCTTTTTTACGAAGGAAATTAAAATGGAATGGAAGATCCGTGATGCTAGACCGGCTCAACGCTTAATAGGAAGCGATATTCAATGAGGAAAAGTTTACCCTCCACTTTTTTTTTTTCGCTAGAAATCATCGTTTTTCTGCCGAATAAGTGCAACTGGAATTCTAAAGGGATGCTTTACCACACTAAACTGATTCAGTATTTACGTTTGTTGTCTTTTTGAAAATTGAACGCGGCGCGCCTCATACCTATGCACACGTTTCATTCAAGAAGTTACACGATCAACTCTGTCATCTGTGCACACCACAGTTCACTTCACAGTAGGTGGTCCCGAACGCCGAGAGAAGGAACACAGTGCCGACTAAGTTACGGCGTCGGCTGTTCAAGCGAAAGAGGAGAGACGCCGCCGCCGGGTCGCAATCGAGGCCATATCCCTCCGAGAAGCGCACCGAAACCCGACACCTCGAGCCCGAAACCGGGCCAGACGCACTGCCGACAGCTCTATCGCACCCAGGCCTGTTGCTCGGATGGAGGGCAACCGACGCAGCAGATGAAGAGACGCCGCTTGTGCATGTTTATACGCCGCAAATGCCTACGCGGCAGCAGATGGACAGCACAGAGACTTCCACTCCAGACATTCAGATAGCAGATACCGTTTTACCCGTGCACCACAATGGACCGTATTGTCTGGTGTAGCTCTTCCGACGCTGCTTTCTCCGTTATTCATATGGCTAAACTTCGGCCTTTAATACTCTAGCATCCCCACTTAGTCAACATTTCTTCCGCTTATTTCTTTCACACTGTGCTTTGGGCCTAGGCAGGGCGCTCTCCGATCTCATGAGCGTTCATTGTTGAGGTAGCAAGGATGCACTATGAGATAGCTATAGCTCAGAAGCGAAATTGAGCATCGACGTGCCAATTCGGCATCGTGTGATACTTAAACTGAACTTCATGCGGAAAGTGACTAATGCACCTCCTGTAAGTTAATTTGCTAGCCTAAACCCGTACAATTACGCAGATGCTATATAATAAATAAGTGGATAAGTGCAGCGGCAAGATGAAGGCAAGAAAGGAGACGACGGAGGCGAGTGGATACGAGCACCAGAAAGTGAACCAACACGCTTGTACCCTTGCACACGTGAAAGCGAGAACGTACACAGGCGTTTGGTGCGGCTTTCTTGACGATCGTTTTCGCTGGACATGCGAATAAAACACTCGAGACACAAATTAAAAAGTGTGCAAATCCAACGCAGATATTGGAATCTATGTGAAGCGGTTCGTTGAATGCTATACAACTAAATAGGAGGGAAAAAGCGATGTATGCATGGTGTTTGTAGAGGGGAAAACGGTGATAAGGACTTTATGCAGAGAAGTACGACGCACATGTAAATACATTTAAGTAGTATATCGCCCTTCTGTCACAGTGACACATAACCATGCATTCTGGAGGATTGGCATATATATACCCAGGGGAGAAGAACGGGTACTCCAATTATAAGAAATTTAAGGGAAAAGAAAACATTTAATATCATACGCTATTCTATATTCAGAGGTGCGTATAAGTGTAAGCCAACATCATATGTACAGGTTATTATTTATTATAACACAGAACAGACGTGCGCTCATCGACACTATTTTCTCGTTCAATATTTCGTAATATATATAAGCCGGAGCATCCGGTATCCCATACTCAGCTGCCCAAAAATGGCGTAGGCCAAATATAGACACAAATATTTAAAAAATTAACACGTTCAATATCATGCGCTCTATCATTAGGAGATGTGCGTGCTTTAAGAGAGCCTTCTATGAGCCGACATATGTACAGTGCTCAACAATTGAAACGCCACATTCGGAGCGCTTGGCTGCCGGCCTTTCTCGCGCCACCGGTAGGCGTTTGGGACACTGAGCTGGTGCATTGTTGTTCACGGAGAAAGCGACAACCTTTGTGATGCATTGTGACTGCATTTGGCCCTTCAGCAATCACCCGGTGTTCACCGGTGGCGCAAAAATCGCCGGCCGCCATGCCGTCCGATTATCGCGTCTCATTCGCTGAGCACTGTACAGGATTTTATGTCGTGATTACCCATAGACCCACATGCCTCTCTTGCAGCGTCGCACAGGTTTCTCACAGTGAACGTGTGACATACCGAAGCTCAAGGTAAATCTATGCAGGCGCCCCGAGCAAGAAGCGGAGAGCTAAGCTTGACATCTGCAGCCTTCCTTTACGGCCTCATCTGACGCTGCGTGCTCGTTATTTGTTCGGTGCCGCGCAATGCGGGTTGGTCGACTTTCGAAACGAAAGTGGAAGTGAGAGCCAGCGAAGCAGGCATGTCGGTGGTATCGGCAGTATCGGGCAGGCACTAGCAAGCGACGTGATAGAGGAGACGAAGTCGTATGAGATGCGGGCATGCTGCTGAATATCAGGTGTGAGATGACCAGCAAACGCCAGGTGAGCAGCATGCCCGCACCACATATACATACGGCATATACATATACCACACATACATACGGCGTATGGTCTTCTAGATCACATTGCTCGCCAGCGCTGGCTCGATACGATCGACACGTATGTTTTCTAGTACAAAGCTTTCCCAGAAATATTTATCAGAATCGCTGCCAGAACTTGCGTCCCAAGTCTAAGGTGCGATGACGATTTCGGTCTGACACGTCGGGCCCGGCTGGCCCACCTTCTGCCAACGTCGGGCCCGGCCAAGAAACTGCAGCCCATGCACATCTGTAATTTCAGGCAAATAAAACTTCCCCTGCGCGGCGATTTATCGAGCGCTCAACTCAACCTTTGGCCACCCATTGCATATAAAAAAGGCCGCGCATGGATGAGCCACACGAGGCAACGACCTATCGAATAAATGAATAACTAGCTCTCCCCGGCATGTTTCACAATTATTGTCACAGTGCAGTGTAAATGCACCTCTCCTCATTAACGAGCTCAAGCACGAGTTGTCGCGTCAAGACATACGCGGAGACGTATATATAGCCGAAGGTCGTGTTCACCGAGCAGGTAGACATCACGCGCGGTGCTTACGGTGAACGCCCCACGGGCAAGCAGGCAGGCAGGCGCGCGCGCGCCAGCGTAGTAAATTTCTTTCCAGGAACGTTACACGTCGCGAACACGAGTAAAAGACGCGGGCGTACGCGAGTCGCGCGTGTATTCAGGTAACCACAGCAACGGATGGATGGAGCGCGTGGCACAAAAGCCACCGAGGCGACATACCACCCCCCCCCCCCCCCCCTTGCCTGCTCCTCCTCCTCGCCGTTCGTGACCTTTTAACTTCGGCAGCAGCATCACGCCCCCCACGCGGGCTGAATGAATGCGGCGCCGAACATCGCAGCAGGGCCAGCCGGAACCTCTCGGCGCGCCTGTTTTACATACGAGCGGGCGTGCGTTTCCGGCGCGTGGAACACGCTCGCTTGCCTGCCCGAGACGCCAATTACGAGCGATGCTGCCGAACCACCGGCGGCTTCTCCTTGTTCCTCGCCCAACGTGTTGCCAGTGTGTGCTGCGCCCAACCACAGCAGTGCAGCGCTGTAAAGCCAAGAGCTGGCGCCAGCAGGAAAAATGCCGAGTTTCAGCAAAACGTGGAGCTGGCTGTCCACACGTAACTATTGCAACCTTGTAGCTTTTCGAGACTGTGCGCTACGCGATAGCTATCTTTTTTTTCTTTTTTTGGCGTGCAGCGGGATAACACTAAAGGTTCCAGAGAAGCGCTGTGAAAGCAAAGGTAGAACGTGTAAGTGTTGAAGTCATTGAATATTCTTCTTCATTGTTCATAAGTTTATTCCATACTTATTTGGTTTCTTTGCTGTCGTGTTGTTAACTCTCCCGGTGCCAGCACTTTGTTCCACGTCTTCCTCCTTTATAAGTGACGACCACTATGAGTGATTAAAGGTAAATCAAAGCAGTTCGAGGCGCGCGCGTGCGTGTGTGTGTGTGCGTGTGTCAGCCTCTTTTTGTCCTTTGTATAACAGTATAGCGCAGTAAACAGAACGATATCATACCAACTACGCCCAGTCGAAGCCTTGTTAAGAATAATTACTGATCGGTCGGAGCAGGTGGGGGGCGTCACCGGCACTAACGGTATGACATCCGAGGAACCGGCCCTCCGAATAGTGTACTTGCCTGCGATCTCTGCAAATTCGGCTTGTCATTAACGGACGCCGCAACTAACTCCCGAAACGTTGCACGATAGTAAACCTGTAACCCTTTCGAGCCGCATCTTTTTTGGGGTGTGCCTATAAGGCTCGTTCTTCCCAATCCCCACGCCTCCCAGTTCTTTTATTTTTTTTTCTTTGTTTCCTTCTCCGGCATAACGTTTTTTTCTTCAACGGAATGCGCTGCCACCTCGCACACACGCAGCTCACTGCGCAATCGCGTTCGCGCCTTCTGCGTGCAAGCCCGAGCTGCCTCCGCACTGCTGCCGCGCACAGTAGACAAACGAGCAGCGAGATATGCGGAAGATTACGTTAGAGGCCGGTTCCTACACCGCGTGGGCGCACCCCTTTAACTGAATACAAGGCCGTAATCGTATATAGGGGGCCCGCGGCGCGTGGGATGGCCGTTCTGTTTACATGATTCTTCAAGCGGGTTTTTTTTTTTTTTTTTTTTTTTTTACGTATGCCCCTCTTCCAGGTGCGGTCGGGTTTCGGGACCTCTTTTATCTCGGGAGCTCCGCGGGCGCGCTACCATATACGGAACCGGTCAATTTAGGACCGGTGCACCGCAAGATACCGCGAGGTTCCGTGACTTAGGGGCGGAGGCGAAATTCCCTGCGCAAGTTAGCGGTGAAAGCTAATCGTCGGGACGAGACAGATTTATTACGGGGATGTTGACAGTTGCCAATGGACAAGCGCAACAAAAGCGATTGGGGTAGTTAGGAGCAAGCGCGGCTACTGCCTCTTGCTTCTTGTTATAGATTTCTTTTTCTTACTCTCAGTAATAAGCGAGCATCCGGTCATGTGAACCCGAACATGTGAAAGATTATAGAAGAACTAACTCGTTGCTTCGTAAATAGCAGTGGATCGCTGAACGGCTGATCGCAATCCACGGAGGTGGTGGCTGCTACAGGTCGAGTTAAGCTCGCAGTCAGCACCGACAATTTCTGCGCCCGAGCGCCGCTCACCAGAATGCAAAGTGCACTATCTAATTGTTGTGTTTGTTTAGAACTTTGAATTAATCTGAGCTTTCTCCTTCGCGATTGTTTATTGTGAACGCTTGGCCCGCCGTTGGCAAGAGTTCGCAGCGCAAACATTCTCTGATGCCCTATACGAAGGTGCGCTAGCTTAATCTTCGTTTTGAACTATAACACTATATATGAAATCGTTCTGGCCATGCTTTGGTATAGACATGATGTATTGAAGTTCATGCTTTTTCCCTGTTCGCATGATGTGAAAATAATCAGTGTTGCACCAAGCGATAACGTGCAGTGACTGCGAGTACATAGACTAATGAGCTGATACACTGGAAGATGACTATACTAAGACGAAAATGAAAGTGCCATCAATGCACACATGTTCACTACACCAGCATGTGGTGCATAACCAACAATAAATGTTCTCCTGGAAAATACGCGTTACTAAATGGTAAAAGAGGGTGGGTTTAATCCTTCATTTCGCGCAGGCTCAGCCACCCGCCTAGAGCCGGTATACCGGGGCAACCAAAAGTGGCGACGCCACATGTAGCTCTGCCGGCGTTAGAAATGACGCAGTAGCAGTCCCGAGAAACACTGCAAAAAGTGCAGGGCTTAACGACCGAACGCAGCGGCATTGTTTCGCTAACGAACTTGGAGGTGTCGCACTCCCCGCCGTTGCCGTCGGGACAGGAACAGTGGCCTCGCCGGTGACAAAGGCGGCGCGACAGCGCGTCGACGACGCGAAGAATAACGGAGAGGACGAGGACTCCAGTCATTGGGGCTCGGCACGCTAGCCGAACACGGCGGGAACAATGAATCACCACTGCCATCTACGGAGGGCGAGATGGATCCCAGGAACGCGGTTTCTGCGAATGTATCCAACCCCCCTATTTCTGTTGCCGAACCGCGGCGCAGTTGCGCCAACGCGTCCTCCCAAGCAGGCGGCGCCCGCATGGTGTCTTATACGCGACAAGGAGAACACAAGTCGAAAAAAACGCACCTCGCACAGCTGGCTGAGAGAGTTCAACACAGCGTTCTTCTGAGACGACTCCGTTGAAGCTCCTTCCATGTTGGAAACAAAACCAGTTGCCTGTGTTCAACACATCGTTTCCTTACGATGCGTAAATGTCACCTGTTGCTATCAGTTCCTCGAAGATAACTGAAAATAAAGGCTACCTGTTCCTTGAAGATAAGCGCGACCCACATTTCTGTTTACGCAATCCGAACGCAATTTCGCCACAGAGCATCTCCCCGGTTATATGACTGTCCTTGAACACAGATAGGCCTCTCAAAGAGCGTGAACCACATTGACCAACCAGTGGGAAATGGCCCCGGAGCATATAGAGTCTATGCACACAGCTTGTATATGACTGCCACCTGCGCCGTGCGCGAAGCTGCCGCAATTAATCGCTTAAGATCCGCACATCCCATCCTTGGGGCGAGAAAAAAATTGAAGGAAAAATAATTATTCAGCATGTGCCCCAGGCTTAACAACATCCTGATAAACCTGTCTCGTGTAAGACCCGCAGCTCATGAAAAAAAAAAATTAAAAATCGGAGAAAGCTGTGGCAGGAGTACCACAGGAAACTCCGCTAAACGCCCAAAAACAGTTCTGATTATATGCGCAATGTCTCGTGCACTACTCATAATTACTGTACAAGCAAAGAAACATTCACTTACCCCAAAGCACAGCACAATTTTTTAGAAATCAAGTTACATTTCTAACCAGACGATTCACTCAAGAGAACATTACTGGTCTTGTTTTCATCAACACGGATTGCCAAAGAATACAAAGTGATGCCCTCTCAAACAATGTTGACGAGTTTTTCAATGTGATGTCTCGGGTGGCCAAGTTGTCTAACGAGAAAAAACATTTAAAAAAGAAGTGCAGACGGTTGCCTCAACCGGACGTCCGAAGCTAGGAACGAACGAAAGGGCACGGTTGCATGTAAATACACGCTTTCGTTTGAACAAGAATTATGTCGCTGTTACAACTTTCTTATTTTTCATATGTGCGTATTTGGCGGGCTGAGTGTAATTACAGCGATGATAGAGGACTAAGTATCGCCGCTCTGTCATACAGCCTCCACGAGCGAGCCTAGACAACTTGCCGACAGCTGATAGGGGCGATTGCCTCATCAATTAACTTTTTTCGTGACCCACTTCGTGAGCACCTCGGCAAGCAGCTTTATGCAAGTACGCATCTCAAGTGTATTTCTTTGTAAAACAGTTTTTCGGTTAAGTATGAAGCGGGCGCTGAAACCGGACTTCAGTCGCGCTACTTTTTATTCGTCGGTTGCTTTTTTTTTTTTTTTTTTCAAAAGCCAAGGACGCGGAGAACATCGCGTGATATGACAGAAGGTCATTCGTTACCTTAGTATGCTCGGCAAAAGCATAACGCTAGTGGTTCGTTGTTCGTTCAATGCTGTGTTCTCACGTGCGACCTCGAAAAAAGCCACATATTGGAATAGGCAGTGCGGATTCCTTGTACTTCCGTTACACATCATGCCACAGCATGGTCTGTGCATCGACTGCAAATGTAAGCGCAATCTGGCAGTCCGGTTCCGCCTTTAAACGTGCTGTTTCGTACATGCACCTCTTTTCTAATTTGATTTTCTTCCCCTTAAATGGCGTTAAAGGCCAGTACATTGGGTCCTGACTGATGTCCTTGTTTGTAATAAAAATTAAATTAATTATATCTTGGGGCTTTACGTACCACAACGCCGATCAGATTATGAGGCACAGCATAGTGGGATACTCCGGATTAATTTTGAACATCTGGGGTTCTTCAACGTGCACTTAAGTCTAAGTACACGAGCGCTTCTTTTTTTTTTTCTATTTCGCCCCCATGGAAATGCGGCTGCTGGGTTCGAACCCGCGACCTCGAGCTCAGCAGTGCAACGCCATAGCCGCTAATCTACCATGGCAGGCCCTTGTATGCAATACGAAACATCCGGCGTTTATTTTACCACGCAAAAGGCTGATAAAGGTTGACGACGCCAAGAAGTGCGGTCGGTAATCTCGCGCGATGCTGGATCAGCTTTCTTATCTATTCAACTAAACCAATCACAACAAAAACCGTATTTGAAGGTTTCTTTTTGCCTTTTTTTCTTACTCCATTGCAGATAAGCATGAAGCGAGGAATAAAGTGCAAGGTGTCCGAAAACCACCGGAAATTGGAGCCTATAAAGGAATAGCACTTTGTCAATTTGTTTAGCAGGAACAGGAAATTGGCATAACTTGACACTCTGTGAACGTAAAGGAGTCCACACTCGGAACTCCCAATGTGTCTCAAACGTCGAGGTTCCTTGTTGACACGGCTGAGCCGCAATCCCGCTACAATTGTATCGCGTTGCAGAACGTACCACCGCTATACAGGTCCCATGGAATGCTACTGTATCGTCGAACAACCGCGAGCACGGTATCAATAAAAGCGCTGCAGGCTATTGTATCGCGTCATACCATCATTTGGATTATAAGTACGCACATATTGTTCTGATGATTCAAAACTGTGCCTGCGGCTTATCATGGGTCGCTCAGGCGTAATAATAATCGGCAGTAATCCACTGTGTTAATTCATCGTCCACAATTGCTTCGTGTGACAAACAGTTTACAACGTATAAGAGTGGCAGCTAGTCCATTGTTCGACGACTTCAATAGCGACAGTAGTCAACGAACATTGAGACATCACGAGTACGCACCAAAACGCGGATTTATAATTACCGAATCGCATGCAGGCACTGAACAGTAACACACCGACCGCTCACCTGTTTGCGCTGCTGCAAGGACTGTCCGTGGCAGGAACAGCGGCAACCCGGCGATGGGCTCCGCACTATGCTGATTACCGCCTTGCGGCGCTTCTTCGACTTCCCCAGGCAGCCCCACATGATGAACCAAGTTCGCGCACACTGCGCTCAAATTTCGAGCGAATAGGAACTTTTGCGCGTGGCTTGCAGTCAACCGCTATGCCGGTGTCAGCAGCGTGCGAAGCAAGTCATTCGCCTGCAGGCACGATCCGCGTAGCTCTTTCCTTCGCGCGTTATCTGCGAGGGTCACCGCAATATTTCTAACACTTTTCGCCCTCGCGGTCTTCGCTCGACTTCGAAGCGCACGCTTGGGACTTCAACTTGGGGCATCGTTTCCTTTTCTTCATCTGCTCGGCTTCTTCGCACTCGCTGTTATCTCAGAGAGATGCCTTGTCCTGCCTCTGCATCCGCTCTTCCAACGCAAAGCGAGTGAGTAAGAAGTTGCGCGGAAAGCAGGCGAAACCACAAGGCACGCAGATGCTCCCAATATGTGCCACTCTCTTTGCAGACACGTCTTTTTCAGACTGAGGCTATAATCCGGGATATCTTCCTCTATAGCGTACGCAGTAAAATCAGGGTCGATGGGTGACGTTGCCGCGAAGACGTCGCTCGTCAGCCGACAACTGACGGAGGACTCTCGGGAGTGGTATCCGACCTTCGTGCGATGCCTCGTATCCTGTGGGGTCGATTGTCAGTTAGCAGCTGTCGTCGCGACGGGAAACCAGCAGGCTCGGTCGTTGGAGTTGATCTCTGTTGCGCCCGCGCAGGAACGACCTCGAGCTTCGCTCGCAGAAGCACGCCGCGGTGCACGTCAGGCACCGACGACGAGGCACCGGCCACTCTCGTCGGCGGCAGACAAACGGACAAGTAGAATCGCAAGCCGGCGGCCGGCAGCAATCATTCCGCACGCAGCACACTATAATCGCCGAGAAGGTGGGAGAGAAACACGCAGAGGGCGAGGGAAACGACGCGAACGATGTGCGCGCGATTTGGGCTCGCGCCGTGCGTTACGTGCGATAGGCAGCGGACGACTCGGCTGCGTCTATCGGCGGTGAAGAGGTGGGGCGTGCACGACCGACCTTCGACACGCTCGAGCGAGGATGTAAAAAACGTTCCCGATAGGTGACGACGCCCATCGATGACCTGCTGCCCGCGCCAGGAAGTGCTGGGGACTCGTCGAACGCGCGGTGACCACGGGTCTGGCTGTTTCCGAGATGTCCCCGAGGGTCGGGGTGCGTCGGCGGAGGGACTAAGGTGACGACGCGGGCGAAACGCGGCGACTGCTCGAGCGCGCGTGTCTGCTTTTCCGGAGAAGCGTCCGCGGCTGTAGCCCGCGGGCGACCAGCTGCGCGGGCGGCCGCCGTGCGCGATTCGGCCTCTCGCAGCGTGCGTCTACGCAGCACACACGCACGCACGCTCTCGGCAGAGGAGGAACCGCAGCTCGTATGCGTGGCGCGCCGAGCGTTGACGGAAGACGCTGGGAGCGCCCGCTGCTGCTGCTGCTGTCGATGGCGTTTACTCAGCAGTTTGCCGAGAATTTACATTCATCAATTCGGGCTACCGGCCCTTTCACCTGTCGCCTTTCTGGCGTGTTGTGCGTATGGGCTGCAATGAGAGCGTCGTTAGGCAAGACGACGTCCGTATTCTTCGTTTAACTTTTTATCCTGACCTTACTAAGGCGTGATCAGTAAGAATATCGCTCTTGTCTCGCCGTCAATAAGAACTGCCAGGGCATACGGTGCAATAGTGTCGTGGAAGTAGCTGGCCCTGGTCTGTTGCCTCTCCTTGCCGATCTTGCTCTGCAGTCTCCTGCCGTTCACAACCGCAAAAAATAAGGAAGATTCGAAAAGTTAGCAACCGTAACAGCTGAATGTATACACATTCGACCCTTTTTGGGCAGTTTCCCTAGATCTCCAATATTGGCTGTCACAGAATTTGACGAGTTATTAATATAATTATACTAATGGGTTACAATCTACACGCAGCGATTGCCGAACCACGTGAAGCCGTCGCTGCCTCTTCAAGTATTTCCAAGCGGCTCTCTAAAAAAAAAAAAAAAAAATATTACGCTGTCGCTCGCCTTCCAAGAGAGACCGCACCGCGTTTCTGACGTAGCACGCACGACCGGTGACGAAGCGACGCGCAAAGTGGCAGGCGACAAGGCGAGGTCTCCGGCGTTTATTTTCGCTTTCTTCGTAGGAATGCGCTCGCGTTATTTGCAGTCGCCTCCCCTTCAGAGCGTACGTCACCCTCCAGCGCACACATCTGTATCTCACGGGCTGACTGGTTCCGGCTACTCTTTTTTTTATTATTATTATTTCTCCTCTTACGCTTGTTTACTTATTGCCTCCTGCTCCCGCTCTTCACTTCTTCAACGTGCGCCTCTGATCTGCGTTCCTGAGTCGGGGTATAAACACAAAAACAGGCACGAGACAGCATGCAGACGGTCTTGGCTTCTGAAAACACGCTTGGCCCAGATTCCTCTAATGCGCTCCCCCCACTAGCCGGCTGTTGCCAATGCTTTCGAAAAGCGGTGGCTCGGGGCAGCTGGTATCGACGAACCGAAGGCATACAACAAAAACGAGCGAATGAATGGAGAGGCGAGCAGCTTAACCTTAAATTCCGCTGTCTTTGCACTAGTTGGCCGACTGTACGAGTTGCTTCTCAGCTCTCATAGAGCAAAGCAACAACAATGCGAGGTTTGTGCTCTGTTCCACGTCGCCGAACGCGAGAAACAATGGCGCAACTACTCAGCGTGCACGAAAGGTGCTCGAAAAAAAAAATAAAGGAAGTGACAACTATAGGATGTGCTATGACAACTTTCCCAAGCGTGACGAGCGAAGCCACTACAGCGACACGAGACAAAAGCGCGCGCGCGCGGTTTTCCGCCAGACTGGCAATAATCTCGGCGCCGTCCTTGAAACTACGGTGACGGGTTGGGTTCAAGTTCGCAGACGAGCGTGCAAAGAGAAGGAAGTTGGAAGAGCAGAACTGAGGGGTGGGGGGGAATCGTCCGCTTGCGGAGATGGTGTTTCTCAGGAAACAAATACACAACGCGCTCAAGCAGATCACGTACGCGCCCCGTGAAACTTTTCTCATGCGCTGTAGCAGTTGTCGCATGCGGTGATTTATGCAGGACACACCGCACGTTTTGACCAGCGGGATCTCTTTTCTCAAATATATCCGGCCGTGACGAAGTTGACTATCTTCTTTTCTAAGGCACGGTCAGAACCATCTCCTCTAGCACCAAAATGCGCGCAATAGTGACATTCTCAGTAGCTGAAGCAGATATCCTGTGCGAAGTCCGTAGCACGACGCAGGGAATTTCTCGGGCAGCAGGAGATCTTCGGTCGGAAAATCTCGTCGCGTTGAAGTTGGCTTCTCCTGTCAAGGCACATTCGCAGACGTTTCCCGTCGCATCCAAATAGCCCCACCGACGACCACCGTCGCAGCTCTAACAGGCACGACTGACAGCTTGTTCTTCCCCGGCGATTCGACGGGCTCCATGCGAAGAAACAACCACCGGTGAGTCGACGCACGTGGCGAAAGATCCGGGATTCCGTGAGAGGCGATGCAAGAGTGCAAGTGTTGCGTGGCGAGCGTATTTTCGTATCCGAAAGCGGCACTAACGAGAGACGGCGGCAGCAACAAACAACCACCACGAACGGCGCTGGGGGCGACGAAAAGCACTACGCACGCACGCGCTGGACTCTGGCGGCTGGTAACGAAAGCGAAACAGAAACAGAGCGCGAAGTTGGTCGGCGCGCGACTGGCGCGGAGAACGAAGCGGCGCTCACGCACGCTGCTTTCGGCGGGCCCTCGCGTCGGCTGCTGCGGCCGTGCGTGCAAGGGGGGCGTGGCTTGTGCCGTTGCGCGCACGCGCGGAGTACACGACGCGGGGAGAGGGTGCACTTCTACGTAGAAAAAAGGAAACGACCGCGAGGAGGCGATGATGCCGGGAGGAGGTGGGAGCCGCGGTTGGCAAGAAGCACGTGAGCGGATTCGGCGATACTGCCGACGGGTCCTGTCCTGACCAAGGCATATGATGGCATGGAGACTCATTTGATAACGTGACGACTCGACTCACGGGAAGCGTGGAAAACGGCGCCGCTAATTCAAAGTTTCGAGGTGTTTACTGCATTCGAGCCAACGGGAAGTGCGACAAATGGAACTGGTCACATCAACATCTTAGTTTTGGTCTAAAGAGAACAAAAAAGTGTATCCACTGAAAAGCGCCTTTATGTATAGATGCGAATGTCCGGTTGGAGATTACTACATACAATTTCTCCTTGGCGCTCTCTTTCGTCCAGTTCGCATATGGCGGATGCACTGTTCTCAAAATGCGTACTGGTGGAAGCCTATGAACAATGCGCGATTTATATGCCGTCGAGCAAACTTCAGGAATAAAAAGAAAGAAAGAAAGAAAGAAAGAAAGAAAGAAAGAAAGAAAGAAAGAAAGAAAGAAAGAAAGAAAGAAAGAAAGAATAAATGTACACACACAAATAGGTAAGACGACAATACAGGCGCTACAGAAAACAGATAAACACCTGCGACTGTAATATCTTCATTTTCTCTCAAGGATCGGTTCCTAACATAGCATACCTATCGAAGTATAGCTGAGTTGTATATTCGTGCAATGCAGCTTCCTAAGTCCACAACTTCGACACAGAGTTTTTGTCATAAGCAATTGCGCCATCTGCACTGCCACCTGTCGTTAGAAGTGGACATTTTCACCATGATCGGAAAGACAGATACCACTTACTTTTTTCCTGTGTCGGTCAGTGTGCGGGTTTCGTATATTGTGAGTGTTCAGTGCAACTAGCGCATCATCGTCATTCACGTTTTCGTCACCGCCACGCTACAACGTGGAGGGAAAAAAAGAAAAAAAAAACTAAAATAGAGCTCCACAGGCCAAGGCCAGTGTGTGTCGCATGCAGTGCAGCTGGCGGCGAACACGAAATCGCAGCATGTGTTGAGGAATATCATTACCAAACAAGCTCAAAATAAAAGAAGGAACAGCCAGTGCCGAAATGGTTCATTAGTATACGTGTAAGCGCGTGATCCCAGGTTTCGCTAGAAAGAAAGAAAGAAAGAAAGAAAGAAAGAAAGAAAGAAAGAAAGAAAGAAAGAAAGAAAGAAAGAAAGAAAGAAAGAAAGAACACGAACTTAAAATAAGCTGTCCGATGAAAATCGAGAACGCCAAAGAGGAAAGTTCTAATTGCGATTTTGTTTATCTATTCGAAAGCGGGATATATTTTGCGATTGATTGCCACGAAAAGATGCCTTGCCGAACGTACGACAGAATCATAAACAGCAGCAACAACGTAGAGAAGAAAAAAAAAGAAAAAAGAAAGAAATGCGTCTCACCTGGACGCTTAGCTCGTGCAGAATAGTTATGAGTTCCCAAAGAGCGCAGGCAATATGCCAACGATGAGTTGGCACCTTACTCAAGACGAATGACAGTAGTTACCTCTACTATACTATCGGTAACATAAACAACTCTTTGTACAGTGTCATGCGCTCTATAGGTTACGGAGGCAAAGCGAACAGCAGCTACCACTGGAGTGTGTGAATCTTCAGCAAATATTAGTGACGCGGATCGGGAAAATGCGTTTGGTACACAGTAGTAACATGTGTTCTCTTCGTGATGACCCGGGTAATGAACGGCATAGAAATATCTCTGCGCGTTTGCTTCCAGAGAAGACGGCCTTTGTACTATACGTGAAAATTAGATTTCGTGTCGACGCCTTTGCATAACGGCCCGCCAGTGGCATAGACATAATCAACACAAAAAGAAAAAAAAGAGTAAATTGTATATACCCATGATAAGATTATCGCTAACTGTTATCGCTCCGGGTCGCATCAACAGGATGTGAAGGCGTTGCAGTATATATCTGAACATCCGGACGTTATATATATATATATATATATATATATATATATATATATATATATATATATATATATATATATTCTTAATTGACTCGAGTGATATCATTTAGTTATCACTTGCCACTGAGAACACAGGTTCATATGCACAGCCATGGATAAATGAAAATTGAACGGCGGGTTTCAGATCAAACCACCAAGAATAAAAGCATGTGCTTAAGAGGGCGCATGTGCTCGACCGGAACTTCGAGGTGCGTTACACCGTTTCTTCGTTCGGGGAAATGCACACACATTTATATGAACGAAATACACGAACAAAGATCTTCCTTTCCTTTCTACTTGAAACGTCCGTTAGCTTTGGGTGTAAACGACTAACACGGGAGACAGAAGAATGCGAGAAGGCCCAGGTCAGCGCTGTTTGCTCCCAAGTAGGTACGTACCAACCAGCGCAGCAAGGCGCTAGAGCGACTTGGTGAGCTAGTTGGTACATATGGTGCACATAGTAGCTATGGTTAGAATATAGTATAGTAACTATAGTTCATGACAGTACGCTGCGGCAGTTTCTTGACGCTGATAACCACAACTATTTTTAAAACTTGAGAAATAGCCTAGATGATGAGACTAGAATAAACATGAAGAACCAATATGCATTAAGGTTCGCTGATCCTCAAATAATTTTCAAACATACTGCTAGGTGGCCACATGTATGAAGAGTGAACGCCTTCGTTGCATTACAGGCACCTCACTTATTGTTTTTATTATTTTTACCGCACTCTGTTAGCTCACCAGTGTGAGGCAAGCATCTGTCAGGCCACTGCGTCCATTGCGGCAGTGGACATTAGAAGTCAGTCATGAAATGCATGAGCCCCGCACGGTGTATAATGCGCAGACAGCTCCGATCAACGCGGTTTCATCACCGTGTGAGTGTTGCGTTCGTGTCCTGCTCTTGTTCAATGCAAGCATCGGCGGTTCTCTACACGCCACCTGTGCTTTGACATTGATCGAATACATGCAGGTAGCATCCAAGTTTAACTGTTCATGCCGACGAGCAGGGTTCAACCACAGGAAAATAAAAACAAAATAGAAAAGGAAACAACTCTGCAGCGCACGTCTCAATGGCGCTTCCCCGCTGTTATGCAACGGACATGGGTATTACTTAAAAAAGAAAAGGAAAAGAAGGAAAGAGAAAAGAAAGTAGGACCCGTTCTGAATTATTGCGGCCGATCGGCTTGTGCAATAGCGCTCAATAAGAGACGAAGTGCATTCATCGCGTTCCAAACTTTGGTCAGTATACCTATCCGCCTTTCTCAGTTATGTTGCAATTAAATTAAATTATGAAGTTTTACGAGCCAAAACCAAGATGTGATTATGAGGCACGCCGTAGTGGGGGACTCCGGAAAATTTCGACCACCTGGGCTTCTTTAACGTGCGCCTAAATCTAAGTACACGGGTGTTCTCGCATTTCGCCCCCATCGAAATGCGACCGCCGTGGCCGGGATTCGATCCCGCGAGTTATGTTGCAGAACACATAAGCTGATGAAACGTGATGTAAAACAGGCTTTTTTTTTCATTTATTTATGACGCAAAGTGAATATGTGAACAACGCACGGATGCTAATTTTCGTCCTGCCCTGTCAACAGCACCCCACCTCACTGCTACGTAGCGCACGCAGCTCGCGTCAAGGTCTTTTTTTCGTCAAGGTCCGGGTGGTGGTGGTGGTTAAAACATTTATTTCAAGGTCCGGGCGCCGAGCGCGAAACCATCAATAACATTAGGCTAGGGACGCGCGATCAGTTGGTACCGCTAACCTGACGTGAAAGAAAGTGCACGGTCTCGGCACGGGCGAGCGTCCCGAGCGCATTCACTTCTGGGGCCGCTCGGACAGAATCAACGCTCGCTCCGGAAGCGGGCTAAAAGCGTCGCATCGCCAGCCAAACAGCCAGGCAACACGGGGCTTCCAAGTAGCAGCAACAATCACAAATGCGGGACGGCAACAGCCGCAGAAGCAGCAGTGGCAGCAGCCGAAGACCGAGAAGGGGCTGCTGCTAAGGGGCCACCGCGAAAAGCCGAGGAAGAGTGGCGCATGGGGGTGCTCGAACGCCAGAGCGCCCCTGCCGCCTCCAAAAATATGTCCGCTGCTTGCCGGCTTATTTCGAGAGGGAAGACTCCGGTGCGTGTGGACGCTACAAGCTACCGACGACGGTATCGCCGCCGAGACAGCGAGCGGGGCCGCAAAGTGGGACCTAGCACGACGACTTGCTGTGTGTGGCCCCGTATACTCGGGAGCCCTTATTACGGTCCTGCGGCCACGTCGCTTGCCTTTGCCAAGGATATACGATAGCCGCAAGGTGCTCTCGGCTGCTGCACGTGCTAAGCCGGGGATTACGGTCCCGTGCCAGATCGAATTAACAATTGAACATTCATTTTCTTTTTCTTGTGTTTGTGTTTGTTTGTTTGTGTGTGCGTGTGTGTGTGTGTGTGTGTGTGTGTGTTTGTGTGTGTGTGTGTGTGTGTTTGTGTGCGTGCGTGCGTGCGTGCGTGCCTGCGTGCGTGCGCGCGCGTGCGCGCGCGCGTCAAATATCCATTGCATTTACGCGCGACATCAGCCTCCGTCTGTACGAAAAGCTGTGTTCACACGAGCCTTTCCTCAGCTGCAGATGACACTGTCAACAGACGAGTCAGGCAGACAGGTCATGCAAACGCCATTAGCATACGTAGATCGGCATAAAATAAAGAACCCCACAGAGAGAGATGCAGCTTACAAGCACGAGAATTGATTCGTTATTGCTTTCTTTAGCTATAAGGAAAAAAGAAAGTAAATGCCTGTGCCTAGATATTCTCTCTTCTACCCGCCTCCTTTGTCTGTCTTTGGCATGACGAATAATTATGGATAGTTAACTAATATTAACACGACGCAGCAGAAGTTAAAACAACACAAAAGTGCTCCTGCACAGTCGAGCGGCGTAAATAAATTCTTTACTCCTGCCGTGTACCATGTGAATTGACAAACACGAATCGCGTGAACTATCGAACGTTTGTAGACAAAAGAATTTGACTATAAACAAACTAACGCTTTTGAAGCGAAGAGACACTTCAAACAATCGCAAGGAGCGTGAGGCGTTGAGGAAACAAAAGCACCGTGTACACCCCACGCGCCCACTGGCACGGAACGAACCAAGGAGGTTTCGAACGCCTCCGACAACTAACCCACGGACTCGGGCGCACGCGGCGCATTCAAAAACGTCGCCGAAGGTGTTTTAAGTATGCACGCCTCACACCCCCGTTCCATCTGCGGCTGTCATTGCGGAGATATGTCAGGCCCGCTGTGCACTTCGCCACGGCTTCCCCAAATGTACATGGCGAGAGCCGATGCCTGCTCTTCCGCGTTCTTTGAATAGTATCCGCTTCTTCGCGAGGGCGTGATGAGCCACGGCATGGGCGTCGTACGTCGCTTCATTTCATCTTCTTCTTCATTCTCTAAACGCGTTCTTTATATAGAAGCCAGCGTGTTTTTGTCAACGCCCTCAGTTGCTTAACGAAGCAGAACGAGTAGCAGTGCGTAAGTCGAAAACAACTACAAGCCATAGTTCGGTCACCAAACTCCAAAATTGCCTTACAGAACGACCTTGATTCTTTGAAGGTGGTCAGTCAGGATGCCATGTATGAGAAGAAACATTTACTCAATAAATCCCTCACGCAACATCTGTTTAATTCGTTATTTATTTATTTTATGCAAACGAGCTACAATTGGAATTGCTTTGATCTATCTATCTATCTATCGACACCCATATCTATCTATCGAGCAGCATCACTGCCACAAGAACGGTATGCACGAATATCAACGTAAGCCCAGCTGCAACGCCTCCGTGACTCAAATGATGCCAGCGTCAGCTGGTGAGCTACATATAATATCCACATAAAGGTGACAAATTGCAACGTGTGCATGGTCGTATTAGAGGACAGCTTCCGTCTGCGATCCTCGCGCAATGTATGCAAATGAACTCCTAATACTAAACCATACCTGCTGCACCATCAGCTGTTTTGTCTTTATGCTTGGTACCTATGCTTTCACCGTCATAGGCGCTGCGATACTTATGTTGCCTTCCTTCGGCTCACACGAGGACCGAAGGTAAGTTTCAACGAGCATGAAACAAATGTAACGCAATTAATGACAACGTGTTAGAAACGTAGACGTACATATAATTGTAGTAACTTATGGTCACATTGAAACACATGTAGAGATAGCTTCGCGACAAGCATCAGGCTAGCTACAAGAAGTCGAGCAATCGTAATAAAGCGTATACTGCAGTAAAAGTTCTGTCACGATATGTCGTGCTTCGTGGAAAATGTGCACTAACCTAGATGTGCAGTGCTCGTAAGCGTCTTATGTTCTCGTGTCTTAAGTGCTCGGAAGTTCACACCAAGGGATAAAAATTTTCCTTCCTTCAAGTGAACTAATTTACTGCGTTGTATCTGCTTCATGCCTTGCGAAATCGTTGACATCAAGTGGTTGTTGCGGAATCGCTCTGTACCGGTATAGTACACGCTGGCGATGTGATCTTTTTCATCGAGTAATGTCATCCCTGCATGTTCAACCGCGCTGCCCGGAAGTAAATCCAAAGGAGGCATAATGGCGCGAAGGGAGCCCCTGGCAGCACCAGCGGAGGCAGCAACAGCTAGGCGAGACGCGTGGCAGCTGAATCCGGCCGCGACAGACGCCACGCAGTGACACGAGCGTCGTAAATCTGTCACCGCCGCGGCGACGGAGAGCAGGGCCGCGTCGGAAAAGGCGTCGTCTCAGGCTCCCTCTGCAGACTACGCGGCTGGAGCACGCGTTTCGGTTTGTTGGGCAGCAGCCCTTTTGTCCCGTCCTTCGGGCCCGCGCCTTCTTTTGTCTCGCCGGCGGCGGCGAAGAGGGAACAAGCTTGCCATCAGTGACGTTGCTGCACCCAGCCCAGACTGTGCTGGTGGCACCGCTGAGAGCCACGGCCTCTGCACGGTCGCTTTCACACCGCTTCGCTGCCCCGTCTGTACACGCGCAAAACGCCTGCGGCTGATGGAGCCGCGACTTCCTGCTGTTGATGTATGTGTTCTGTGCGACGCTTTAGAGATGCCGCTCGTGCAGGCATTACACAAGCATTGACTGGACCGCTTGAACGGATGTAGTGCGTCGTAGCTGCCGCGATGTTGAATGGCTAAATGCGACAGGAACAACCACTGTGTCACCAGAAGTTTGTATCAGTCGTCCTGCTCTCTCATTTGCTATAGGCGTTCGATACTCACTTGTTCACAAATAACCCGAAAGCAAGGGAGGTGAAGAACACGTTCCGTTCCTTCTATGTGAGGTGACGCTTCAAGTCCCAAAGTAATTAGCTTTTGTGCCAGCTGCCGAGGCTAGAATAATGCGGTAAAGAAAGCGAGGCGCGTGCATGAAGACATAAAACAGTGAACTAGAGCACGGAAGTCAAACAAGAAGTGAAATAGAGAAAATATCATGCTTTCAGTGCATTGTACACGCTCACAAGCGGCAGAAGCATGCTAGCTTAGCATACTTAGCTGTCTCGCCTAGCTATTTAGAATTCAAATATATGCGCTGACGCGTACACAACCAAGCACAGCAGCAACGAATCTCCGAGGGAACAACCTGATTCTAAATTACACATCGTTTGCACACACTTCCGCTGGTTACATATGCATGCAATTAAACTCCTTCCATTCAATGACTAAAGTCATCTTACTTAGTTTCTTTTTATATATATTTCACTTTTTTTTGTGTCCTAACATTGCAGGACCAACCAATTAAGAAAATGAAGACGGAGATCGAAGACAGAAGCACAGTTGAAGACCGCCAGGAATTGTGGAATGCCATGCTCGCGACCCCGGACTTGCAGGACCAGCGCGAGCTGGTGAACCAGGCCAGGAAAGCAGCAAAGACCAATGGCTACCTATACTGAGGAGGCCACCCGCCTTGGGTGAAGAAAGACGCACCATTTCTCCCTTATTCACATTGTTAAACGCTTATGGCTGCTCTCTCTTGTGAGCAGCCAACTAATTACAACCCGTCGCGATAGCTTAGTGTGCAAGGAGTTGCGCTGCTGAGCACGAGGTCGCTGGTTCGATTACCGTCGCAGCGGCCGCATTCCGATGGGAGCGGAATGCAAGAACAGTAATGTACTGTGCACCGTATGCACGTTAAAGAACCCCAGAATTCATAATTGTTTAGAATAATTACAGACAGCAAAATCTACATCGCACGACGAGCAATGTAGGCGCTCAACGCGGCCACCAAGAAGTGCCGCCCCTCCGGTGCCTTCAGAATCTACGACGCCATACCACAGAGGGAAAAGATATCCCGCAATTTATGTCTACGCCGGGTGCCAAGACATGAGTTACGGACATAAGCTCCAGCCGGAGACAGCGTGGAAAGAGCCTGCGCGTAGCAGCCACGCAGTAGGCTTCATCGTCCACTCCTTGGTGGCCCCACGGAGTTCACAGAGCCCTTTGGGAACATAGTGCCTCCTCGGCGACGCTTCGGTACAGAAACACTTTGCGAACACTTCGCACCATAGTTCAAGGAACAGAGTGGGTCCAAACTACGCTCCTTGCGATCACAACTATGCAGCTGGACTGACAGTCAAGCAGGACAAAAGACATTTCTTCAAAAATTACCACAATGAATTCTGGCGCTATATCTGGTGCAATTAACAGACTCCCGCAAACAAGACGGCGCAAGTATACACAACGTTCCGAGCAAGGAATTTGACATATAGAAAGAAATAATAAGAACATGATGAGAAGGAAATAAAGACAGAGATAAACAAAGCACACGCAGAAAATCACTTCTGTTCACAGCACATGATAGCAGTTAACAATTTGTGCTGGAGTCACTCGTGCAGGTTTGTTCTCCATAAGAACTACCACAGAGCATTCGTATAGTCCTCTGCCGCGACGGCTCGTGTGGTCGGCATTCTAAAGTTATTTGTTCTAACAATGGTCTGTCGTCGATATTGGCTATAGCGAAGTCGCCAATTTCCCAGCTATAGTCACCATAGCCACGTGCCACCCGACGGCATCGACGACCGCGTACGACCAAATCAAGGTGTCAGCTACTGCCTGCTGCAGAGTGGCCACAACATGCGGACGACCGTTGTCGGATAGAGTCACGTACGTGAGAGTCACTTCAATTTTAACGTCTTTACACAACTGGTACAATGTGACACATTGCATTGTTGGTCACGTCAGCACAGTATACCACCACTAAAGTTATCAATTACCGATCGCCGGCACACCCAGACTATATACATTGTACTGTATAGTCGTTGGTGAACGAATCTCTAATTATCTGCACTTTAGTCTGCACTGACCATATATCGCAACTTAAGCGTCACCGAAATCCTTTACTACCAGGCATGCAACATTATTATATCATATTATTAGGTTATATTGGAACCCACTAGGTATATAGTTTGCACAGCGCCGCGTGCATATACCTGCGGTTTTAATGTAATATTTTTTTTTAATTCTGTAGCGCTTGCCGATTCTTTACATGTTGTCACTCATATTTTGCAACCAGATATTTTGCTCGCGTGGTTCAACAAAAATGCTTGGAATTGTTAACATTAAATTAATTCACATATGGGGTTTCACATGCCAAATCCACGATCTGATTATGAGGCGCGCCGTAGTGGGAGACCCTATAATTAATTTTGACCACCTGGAGTTCTTCAACGTGCACCTACATCCAAGTACACGAGCGCTTTTGCATTACGCCCCCATCGTATTGCAACCGGCCGGAATCAAGCCCGCAACCTCCAGTTCAGCAGCGCAACGTCATAGCCACTTACTTGGCTACTGCGGCGGGCCCTGGAATTGTGGCTTGCCATGCAGGCTCGTCCAGTCTTCCGTTGCCGCAAGGTGTAGCGCCATATCTCTACAGCTTCTCGCTTGTACGAAGGCAAGGTGCGCATACGACAATGGGATTTCATTTTTTTTTTTTTCCTTACAAGGTGGGCAAGTAAAGATGCGAATACCTAACGACTCTGACCAAGAAATGTAATAATGTAGCAAAATGTAACTAAAGGAAAGAAAAAGATTATTGGCCCTTCCACTCAGTGAAGATGGTTAACCAGCGAAGCTGAAACGTGCGGCTCCGGTGTTCATCATTGGGTTAATCCCGAGGGTTCATTAAAGCATTTCTAAATTACGAGGTTACACACACGTTCGGCTGCGACGGAGTTCTCCGACGTCACTGACGGTAAGCCAGCAATCTGCCGTTGTCGCTTGCGTTCAATGTCTCGAGTTTGCTCGGCACCGTGGTTAGCAGCATTCACCCGCCATTGCCGCTTACGAATCTTCGAAATTAAATGGCTTCAAAATTTAATCTGTCCGTTACGTAATACAATGAATGGCTCAAACCCCCTTAAACAATGGCTCCTACCCCCGTAAACGCAGGCTCCCCACTACGACGACAGAAGAGAAGTGAAATTCTACGCTGGAATGATGAGCGGCAACGCAGACACCTGTGGAAGAAGACGACGACGACGAACGCGGGAGCAGTGGCACAAGCGCGTGCCGAGCACGAGCACGAGCGCAACCCGAGGGGCGCCAACGAGCCAGCTGCGGAAGAAGACGACGACGCTCGAGCCAATGCTGATCATGCTAGTTTTCCGTACACAGGCGATTTCGCCTAGCCATATAGGATTTCGCCTAGACATATAAAGATTCGATTATAAAGAAAAAGAAAAGAAGAAGAACCGCACGTCAGCTCTTGCCTCGCCGTCCGACAGCTTTGCAGGCGGAATGCTATACCTCTATACTTCTATGCGGGCTGCCCCCAAGTGTCCTCGATGGCAACCTTAACCTTGGAATTGTGCGAGGAAGTTCCAAGCGGAAGGCATTACCGAGCGTTACTGCGATGCGTGGGCAACCCACTGCGAGGTACGGTACTGCGGAATGCTCTCCCCAAAAGATGGCAATAACATTGAACAAAAAGAAAGAAAGAAAGAAAGAAAGAAAGAAAGAAAGAAAGAAAGAAAGAAAGAAAGAAAGAAAGAAAGAAAGAAAGAAAGAAAGAACCTATGTGGCTGAATCGCCTAGCACGCACTGCAGCAAGGTCAGGCCATGCAGCTAAATGATTAGTACACGCTTGTCAAAGCTTTCATTTATAGGCGCATTGCGAGAGGGAGAATTGATTGAACGGAAAATGGAAAAGACTTCTGACCGCACCGCATCTGTTGCGCTCGTCCGACAAGTGAGGTTCGGAAGGGAAGAGAAAGAGACCGTAAGGAGCGATGAGGAAGATGGTTTTCACGGCAAATACGCCTAGGTGCTGGAAGAAGTCAAAACGTCATACGAGTGCCGACACCAAATACTTTCCGAACGATATCAGCGTGGAAATGACAATTATCTCTCTTTGGTGACGTTGCAGCAGGCAGGGTTAACCTACTCTCTCTCGCAATCAATGGTGTGTTTTCGTTTATTATCAAGCCTTCTAGAGCGCCACTTTTCACGTAAGCGAAATGTGCAATAAAAAAGAACCGGAAAAGGCGTGCAAGTCAATTCTCGATAATGCCGACCTCTCGACTCAGCTTCGTTTACCGCCGAGACCACCCAGCAGTAAAAGCTGTTGACAACCGTTTCGAAAGGTTTTCACCGGCGGCGTCAGAGGAAGCGGCGTTCGAACTCCAACGGCGCGCTGTCTTGTCGTTGCACGCTCATTTGCACGGAAAGCAAAAGAAAAATTAGCAGAAAAAAGAAAAGGGAACGAATACAACCGTGAGACAGCTGCGCCCGATCACGCATTCTTCGAATGATGCACGCTACAGGATGCGTATATGGGATTTGAAAGCGGCACCGACGAAACGACGCAAGCGCCGTCAAAACGTGATTTGAAGAGGACTTCCTCGCAGGCCTGGTTGATGGCGGATGCCATTATACGTAGAGCAGACGTATTCACTTGAGCCTGTGCAAGGGCGCAGTTAAGCATGCGCGAATGCATCTATGCCTTTGCTTCCTTTGGCTCGTTGCTATATGTATAGCGGCGTACGCGAGATTTTACGCTGAAATTGTTTTCTTCTGGAATATAGCTTGTGTGACATTGCGGCGTCTGATGAGAGGATCTTCTTAAATAGATAGCACCAGGGAACGCGTGAAACGCGAAATTTTATTATTAATGAAAACATGTTTTAGCGTCGCCATTCACGTAAGGTGAACAGCACATAATGAAGAGAGAGCGTCTCTGATAATCTCAGTTCCTACATAATAAAGCGCGCTAACACACAATATAGCAACGTCCAACTCATCACAAATATTTCGACAGAAACGTTACTGGAATAAAAAAGGGCGGCTGCTATAAGAACGTGTGCTGCGTGGAAACCTTTCGCGCCACGAAAAAAGCTCCAATAAGAGGACCACCCCAATTCACCTTTTAACAAACATAGGCTTGTAGATTGCATATAGTGGACGGTGTGGGCTACGTTCACATTACATCGTCTATTCCTCTACACGCTTCATTTCTTTTACCACAGGCATAGCCATTTGACTGCCGTATATTTCTAACAGCGTTGCGCTGGTTGACTCTCAAGCTGCGGGATTCCGTGCTGTTCTGCCTCGATGTACACTGGACGACGTTCCATTATCTTTCTTAAACTCAACGACGGCACTCGGGCGGAACGATTGCCGACAGGTCTCGCAAGGCTAGATCCGCCTGCAGCCAACAATATCCGTCCCCTCAACTTCCTATTAAATCGTCGGCTGCAGGGTATAGCTGGTGTGGAAGCATGGTGTAAAATGTATACTGCTCCAACAGGGACACAATAGGAGAGAAATAAATACACAAGCGCTTCTTTCTTCGTTTGCTGAGAAATGTGGCAAGCGTACGTGGCCACTGACAGGGTCGGCTATTCAGAAACTTTACCTTACGTCAGTTTTGTATTGCCCCGTATTTTAGCGCAATGCACCTTAAACCGTGCTTCCTCTCACTCTCAGTCGCTTTCTTCTCCTTGTAGCAGCGGGTTCCATCTGCATGGAATAGTCCATTTCTTTCTCTCTTACTCTCGCATCTTTTAACCATACTTTTCTTAACACTGTGGTTCTACTAAACCATGTCAAAATGACACAAGCAGAGAGTGAGAGAAGGAGAAATACAGAGTGGCTACCTTATACGTTACGGAAGAAAGCAGAGCAACACAAAGTGCATCTCGTTATTTCGCCTCCCGTGTCCCATGCATTGGAGGCACGTTAAAGATCCCCTGGTGGTCAAAAATAATCTGGAGTCCCCCACTACGGCGTGCCTCATAACCAAATCGCGGTTTTGGCACGTAAAACCCCAGAATTCAATTCAATTCAATTCACTGTTTCGCGGCCTAGAGAAACCGAGATTTGAATGCCACGGCGAGCGATTCGCCGGAACATTTACTCTCGCTAATTAAGGGCGCTGTTAGCGCTGTCGGTTGCAGTTACGAAAGTCATGCAGTGTGTTATACCGTGCGCCTTTGTTGATTCAAACAGACCGTCTCGTCTGCGCTACCTTGATTCCATAAATGGGCTGAAGGTCGAGCGCGCATCTACTCTGAAATGGACGAGACAAGCCAGACAACGTATGCGGAAATAAAAGTAAGAAGGAGAAAGAAAAAAAAAAAGAATTGTGGCTTTCCGCTGACGGGCCTGTCCTGTCCTGTGCAAGGCATGTTTTGTCTACCGCTGACGGAGCACTGCGTAAACTATACCCCACCGCTTTGCTGCTGCGTGCCTCGCGCTGCGGTTAAGTAACGGATGTGAAAGAAAAGAATGCAGACGGCAATGCGTTTAATGCGGCTAGCTTCCTGTGCGCTGGCAGAGCCACGTTTCAGACAAGCATCCGACACTGAAGGCAGAAGACGCAGAGGCGGGCAAAACCATAGAGTTCTGGCAAAACTGCCATTCTTGATTACTGATGATTGTGAGCGAGGAATGGGCGTTTTAGACGAATGGGCGCTACTTCGTGATATCACAAAGTTGGAACGTCAATCGTTCTAGACTTCACGTTAAATAAAAATGCTGAACACGAAGTTCAGTGCGTATATAGATAAAGTTATCTTGCCGTCTAAATATGCCGTCATATTTCTGCAAAAATAGCCGGCGTGAGCAGTGATGCTAGAATAGTAAGTGAAATTAACGGTATAGTGAACTATTCGCGACCAAAGGGATCACCAAAAATATTTTTATTTGTTCCCATCAACACGGGACAAAATAATTCATTGCTAATTAAATCACCGCTCCCGAGAAGATTAGCTTCGGGAGCTTTTTCGCGGAAGAGTGTTCTGTTTTAGAGTCAGCATTCCCTCATTATTATCGCAAATGGTTATGCCTGAGCTCTATCAAACAAGAGTACTGAAGAACAGACACTTTGTAGATCGTGTGCACGAGAAATTGGCACATAGGCATTTCAGGACGCCTGCAGTCGATACCTGCACCACCCTCTCTCACATTATCGGCGAAGGTAACCAGCTGCGTTATCGAGAAGGGTACACGCATGCGCAAGTTTTTACCACGAGACGGTGGTCATCCTGGTGGTTAACGGAGATGGTTATCACGAGACGGTGCTGCAGATAACGACGGCCACGTGGTCGCGCGTTCTGTTAACATATCTGAGCCACGGCCGCGTCTGAGCTCTGTACATTTAATAGACATATGTGTATTGGCTCTGAAGAAAAAGTTGGAAAGTCATGGCCGTGGACTGGCGTGACCAGTATTTTTAGTACTTTACTTAGACAAAATGCCAATATTTAATAACAGGTCAAATATTAAGGCAGTGTCATTTATTATTGCACCTAATGAAGAACATTTTCATCGAATTTATTTCACATACATTTTCTCTGTACACCCGCTTTCAACATGTATATGTCATCCGTATACGTGTTTCTAGTGTATATAATCGCCTGCTTTGTTTTTGTATAATTTTCCTGTCTGAACGCGTGTTTCGTACGAGCTGTGTGCAAGATAGATGTTCTTGCCCCCATTTCACGCGCGAAGTCTCCACCTTCCCTTTCTCAAGCCTCCACCATCGTGCTTCTCCTAAGCGGTCAATTATTTATGTCTTCTTTCTTAATCGTTTTCTGAATTTTTTTTTTATGTAGAATTAGGTTCCTTACTTTCGGCGGAGTGCCCGACATATCCAGGAGGTCATCCGCCACTTCACTTGTGAAATAAGTAACTTCCTTCCATTCCGAGGCCACAAAGAACAAGAAAAAGAAAGTCTATTTTTATTGTACCATGACTGTTACCTTATGACTTTTACACCGCGACGAGGTTCATGCCTCAGTATTACCCCACTAATTCGACGAAAGATTCCTGCTTCCTTATTACGGATAAATATGACGAGAATGCAGTTTACTGATCGTGAAACAAGTATGACATTAACGTCAGAAGACGCAAAACGACACACCTCTGTTTATTTATCGTGAACAGGAGCTTTCAAAAATCGTCCAGCCGCATCCGGAACACGTATCGCAAGGCCATTTTCAAGAACGAACGCCATGAAGAGAACCCGATCTCCCTATCTGCTTCTGTCTTGAGGAGGAGCACACCCACAGGACCTAAACGTGCGAAGAGGTTGCAAGAAGAAAAGCGAGAGAGTCGGCAGGAAGAGAAAGCGCGATAACCTCCTCATCCCGCCGCAACTCGGCACCCACGAGCAGCAGCTCCGCAGGGACGCGTCGCCATCTGCCGGAGTTCGCTCGAACATCAAGAGGCAGGCTCGGGGGCCTCAGAGATTGAACGGGCGCGCCGGAGCGATCTTGAAGGTCACAGGAGGGCGGGCTATTCGAACGCGCGTCCCAGTTAGCAGTCTCGATGCTCGTGGGTGGCACAGGTTTAAGTTACTGTACATGCTCCCTAATTTCTTGGGAGTGTACAGAGAAATTCTACCGTGTTTGCAGTGTATTTGTTGCAGATTGCGCAGGAGCGTAGAGTTAACCTGATGCATTGTGAAAATGATCTAGCAAATTCTTAAAAAAAAAAAAAAAAAAAAAAGGTAATAGCAGAGAAGACAAAGAGAAACATGACATGCTGAATTTTGAGGACATTGCAGTAATATAATGAAGCGGTCCTTTACTTTTCCAAAGCATCATTCGCGGTAGTGGAGTTCAAGAATTGTTCGGTAAGTTCTCATAAAGTAGTTCCTTGGCTACTAACGCGGGCTAATCGCCATCGCAATTATTTATTGCATGCCACATTTTTGCAGCACGGGAATCGAAATCAGCTGGTGTTCAAGTAGCCTTCATTAACCATGAATCCTGCTACAGGCATCAGTTTCCAGGCATGTGTGCCCAAAAATGTATGGTAAATACGCTAGTCTCCGTATATCCTTACTGACAACATTTTTTGACGGCACATTGAACGCCGAGATAAGTTTGCGCGTACATTTAGGGATGGACATCTCAAAACAGGTATTAGTATTTAAAGTAGTAGTAAACGAACATGCCACTAGGGCTGATTTTCCAATCTGCTACTACGACACACGCCCTGAACTTGTAATTTTCAATGATTTCATAAACGTTACGTAATAATCTTCTTGCGATTATCACGCTGTTTCTGATGCCCGCTTAAGTTCATAAAAAAAACCGTCAAAAGGGGGGCTGTTATACTCAAAGACACACTTTCACACATTTCCGGAATGTATATTCCCATAACTCCTTAAATATGCCCACCTACGAAGTGTCATCAAGAAATGAGCAGATAATAACGAAAAAGGCTGTCGGCAAGGTCCTTGTAAGGTAAGCACGTCTCCTTTTCTCTCTCGTTCTGTACTTGCCAGTACAGAAGAATACGTTAATGTACCTGCGCCCGCTGAGTCACGAAGCTGCGGGTCGCCAGTCTACGTGCCAGCAAATGCGTCTGCAGGAAAACATTGCGTGCCGGTGCCGTAGCGATACAGAAGGAGAAGGGCATTGCGTGTCCTCACGCCAAGTGAGAGAAATGACACTGAGTGACGCGGTTTCCTTCATCGGCAGGATAGTTCAGAACCGGAAGCAAAATAGATAAGCGTTCTCTGGCCGTTCAATGCGCCGCAAATTCTAAGCTGAGCGTATCAGTAATATACACGACGTCAGGTGAATCTATACGTGCATCGTAAGTTGAGTGATTGTTCTAATGTAACTAACTATACATTGCAGTGTGAGCCGTCCAAAAGCCTACAAATAACCGCGAAACCAAGGCGGTTCTTAGCTTATATCCCTGTAATGAAAGTGGTAGGTGGTAGTGAAAACGTCTTTATTTAGAGGGTTGGCCTCAATGCCTACGAAGGGATGGGGAGAAGTATCGCCCAATTTGGGGAAAGACAATATTCTCATTCGAAGCTTTCCATTCGACAACTGAACGAACTTTGCCTCTACTTATTCAGTTTAAATCCGGATATCTTTTGTACACACATCTTTGAGAGCCTGGAGGTACATGCACCCCCTTTGTAGTCATAACACCAGGGCCCTATTGTTTTTATCCAAATCTCCTGACGTCAAACTTACGCAACCACCGACGCAAGCATTGGGCGGTGACTCGCAGCGTTGTTTGAACCGCCCAATCAAACGTTCTCCTCGTATATAGGAGGTCACTTTTGTTTGCCTTCAAAGTGAATAGCATTGCCTACTTTGACAGGTTTTTCTTGTCTAATTGGATGACAAGAGGGAGGAGCCTGCAGGAGTGAAAAAGGATTTCGTTGGAGCCGAGCTAGCGAAGTGAAAGTAGATAACCGGGGGAAGAAGGTGGTGCCGGGGTCTGCGATTGGCCCGGTTTCTCTTGCTTAGCTTGCAGTGGCTGGTCGAAAATCACAGCGGTGTGCAACGGAAGGTTAAAAATACCACTAAAAGGGATCCTCAGCGAAGAAGAGTTGGCAGAGCGATGTCTTATACGTGCTGAAAGGCCTCGACAACGTTATACTGCAACGTAAAACGTTTATTATACACAAATAGATTCGTTCTGCCCGGCAGCTCCGAGTAGCCAGTGCCAGAGCGGTCTGTAGGCAGACATCTTCTATTCCTTTCGGAACGGGGTAGTCTCCGGCTATTCCTAAAAAAAAGTTCAGTTTTATTCCGGCATATTAATGCATGTTTAACGCGTACACGCCACTTTGACGTGGTGAGTTATCGTGGTTTTGTGACGTCGAGTAGCAGAAAGGCGAAGAGGGCGCATACCGAAAGCTTTTGACTAAGCGGTGGGCTGATGGCGAAACAGGTGTGGAATCGGAAATAATTATTTTTCTTTTGTTCGGTCTAATCATGCATAATCAGTGTGTACACGTCATATCAGATGGCGAGTTTTATTGCGGTTTCCGTGACGTTGCGTGACAGACAGGTGAAGTGCAGGTGGCCCCAAATAGTTTTTTGCCAATCGTGGAGGCTGACTGCAGAAATGTCAGTTTGAAATAGCTTTGTGTTATAGCGCCCCCAGTTCCCGTATTTTGAAACAACCCTTTACATTCCGCGTGCTTTCCTTATCACCCGACGCGATAACAGCGGTGCCCGAGCCACCCGAGCGAATAAGCAAGACGAAATGGATGAAAACAGAAATGAAACGGTTTAAGATGCAGTCCCTCCAACTGCTTGGTATGAAGTGGCAAATGGACCACTACGGATTCGAAGACGGTAGCGCTGTTTACGTGACCCTTATCTTACGTGCGTCTATCGAATTCTCTGTTATTGTAGACTCCTCATAAATACCTCAATTAGTACCACTGCTCCGTCTGGCACCTCTGGGAAGCTTGTTGAATGCAAATACACCGCGCGAGCGCAGCGGGTGAAAGAAGGAGATCCTCGAAGATTACATATTCGCCGGCAGATTGCCAGCAAAAATTAATGTAGGAAAGATGAATAGGATTAAAGCACTGGAGAAGAATAGGCTTCCGATAATTCTAGCTCCTTTGATTAGTATTCAAGGTGGTTTCCTTCGTGCCTTTCGCTGGTTGTAGCTCGTTACATGCCAGAGGATGCCAAGAACTTTTGAAATGACAAATGTCTTAACTTACGCCACTTGTCTCGTGCAGAGTTCCTACTTATGCAGTTAGCATGAATGCTGCTCCCGGATATTGGACTTGAGTTGAGAATGCAGGCACGACGCTGCTCTGTAGGCCGCATAATACCACGCAAAGTAACGGCGATGATTAATACTTATGCCTACAAAGCGCTAAAACGTATTAATATCACACGTGATGCACTTCTCTTATGCCTTGTACGCATGACTGGTCACGTTATTCTGCACATAAGATGCACCTTAAATTTGTGCGGCTACGGAAGAACTTGTTTGCTTGCAATGAAAGACCAGCTGCGTGGAAAAGCCAGCTGTGAGCTTATCAGGAGGAAAAAGACACGTGTTCTGTACATATTAACCATATATACAGTATCCCTTATAGTATCACGAGTTACGAATTATTCTGTGGTCACATGCTACGCTGCTGTCTACGAAAGTAGTACCGATTTTATCATTAAAGAGCTTAACACATCCCTCTGAGGTGTTGTTACTTTAACAAATAGCAGAAATAGGTCACGGAGTTTCTTGTTTCTTCGCTGTTTGTTTGTCACAGAAACTACAAACCCGGACCCTTTAAATCTTTAGCTGCAGAAGCGCTAGAGGTGTTGAACGTACACTGTCGCACTGAAAGTCAACCGCAACAAACGAGTAGCTGCTCAATTGCGTGCCAACACGGAACGGAAAGGTTACCTTACGATGTTCTTGCTTCTTCAAACACACCGAGCACAAGCACACAGTCAAGAACATGAATAAAGCGTAACAATCCTTCATTCGAATGCTGTTGATATGAAACAGATCGTTGAGCAGCTCACCTACAACAGCTCCCGCCTACCCCTCACGCAAGATCTCATTGGAGGCCCACCTTTGAGGTATCGCAAATAAATATGAATTTTCATTCAATAAGAAACTAAATATTGACTAGTGTAACGGTCAGTGCCGTCTTGTTGCATGTCGCACTCAGCCCGACTAGGCACAGAAACATTTACGTATATTTTTGATGGTTTTCACTGAACAAGCGTCCTGCATCTTGACAACGGTTTCTGCGGAATGATCTGCACATGCCGGTGTGGCTATACTCGAACGATTTCGAGAGCTGGCAGAGAGTGACCACACTCGAACGCTGCACCGTACTTAGCAGGAAGCTTTACATGCGCGAAGAACAATGTTGCGGAACAACAACTAAGCGCTTTACACAGTAAAGTGAAAGTATGGATTTCACTTCATATGAAGGAACCGTACCAACTCGCCCAAATGTCAACCTTGCTGCATTACATAGGTAAGTCTCGTGTGGTAGGTAAGGCCGGTGTCCGAGATGCAAATTGTTTGGAAGCAACACGTTGAGATATTCGCAGGGAAAAAAAATAAGTTACGTGTACATTTGAACGCAGTGTGAGAGCCAGAATGAGTTGTTTAATCTTCTGAGAGAGATTAGAAGAGCCACTAAACTGCAGAGGGCAACGCACTCGCTCGATTCTCCAGCGAACGCGCCGCCCACTGGTGGAGGAGGGTTCTCGACACCAAAATGAAAACGGCCTTGAATGTCTGAGCGCCGGTGGCGAAACGTCATGGCCTCAGGGAGAACCCGGCTTGTTCACTTAATTGGCAGCACCATCCTCTTAATTTCCAGCTTCTTCGCGTAGCGTCTTCCTATATAGAGTAACTTGGAGAGAAGGACAGTAACATGAAGACGAAGTGTCGAGCTTCTTTAACGTCGTCACAAGAATTGTTCTAGCCAGGAGGTCCTGTCAACTCGGACGATATTTTTCTTCCGACACATCCGCCTCTCGTTGCAGTTAGATTAATGACATTCGACGCGAAGTAACCCCCCCCCCCCCCTTTCTCCTTCTCTTTCTTTCCAACCTCCCAGTGCAAATCCTCGAGGCTGTTTATTTGGATTGCTCGGGCAGCGACCTCGTGCGAACGCCAGTCTGAACGCCTTGTTTGTCAGTGAGAACGCAAAAAAAAAAGGTTTATTTTTTATCGCCACATCTTTTTATCAGTTGACATCAGCGCAAGTTCTAGGACGAACACGCCTAGATCTGCGAGACGTACACACAGACCATGGAACTGTGCCGCCCATGCGTCCCACGCTACGAAGGCGTTTTCAAGCTATTCTTCGAGACACTTGCCTTAGTAAAATACTGTGATTAGCTCAAAATTTATTGGACTGTGTCGGTTCATGTGCGACTGTGACGCGTTCTTCGGGTGTTTCCGAATTTGCATGTAAATAAGGTGAGCACGAATACAACGCGCGGAGGGGACTTCCAGTCTCTCAGAAAACAGACAAAACACGTGCCGCAGATATATATATATATATATATATATATATATATATATATATATATATATATATATATATATCTGCGGCACGTTTTTTTTCACCACTTTCATTTCCATTAATTATGATTTCTTTAATTAAATTAGTAAGTACACGTAATTCCCTCTAAGTTGTCCTTGGTGCCTTTGTTGGCTTCTTACGATATGATTAGTATCATCGTAAATTAGTAAATCCCCCCCCCCCCCTCGGTTCCCTTTTCTTCTCGGTCATGTATCTCTACATTTACTGCGATTATAACGCGAAGTGGTGCCGCAAAGAAACAGGAAACCACGCAGAGAAGCGGATGTCGCCAGTGCTTATTCATCGTTGTTGCGAACTGTCCATCGCAAAATAAAGTCAAAGGACGAGTTCTGACGTCTTTGTCACTGTCGGCGAGAACACCGTCGCCCTCCGTGACACCCAGCAAGGTTATGACAGGCAGCACTTCAGAAATGCCCGCGACACCATCGAGCACGGCAAAGCCTTCCACTGATTGCGCGGTGATCTACCGCGCAACTTTGAAGACCGCTCGCTTGACACACGCCGCGCACAACAGCGCCGCTCGTCTTGCTCAAGGTTGCGTTTAATATGCCGTAGCCACATTGATGCGGCACTAACAGCGTAAGAGGGCTCCGTACGCGAAATTACGTCAGATTCGTTTCACGAATCCGAACATAAGCGAGGCGCGTTCTGAGGCCATAAATTTCGTAGAAAGATAAAAAAAAAAAAAATAGAAATAGAGAAGAGAAACATAGAATCACTTATTCATCGTATCAGGTTATATAGAAGTGACGTATACAGGTATATAGTTTTTTGTATCGTATACGTCGTTCAGATAATACCTCGTTGCACGTGCGGTCATTCATGGGCGAACGTAGAACACGTTCTATTGATCTGTCCCAAGTTTGAACAGAAAAGGTGTGGCTTTGAGGGAAACATTGAAGAACCTTGATAATCACCTTTCAGCATATAAATGTTGCTTGGGCAATGGAATAACGCATCATTACAGCGATGAGCTCGTAAAGTTGTAATAACTTTCCTTAACGAAAGTGACATTGTATATATGTATCTAAGTATACTTTTGTATGTCCCTGTGCGTTATCGTTATGTCGCAGCATTTTGTGTTGGTTATAGATTAATTAGTGTGCTGTTTTCTTTTCGATAGGGACTGTTGTTGGTAAAGCACGTTTACGAAAAGTGCTTTATCACCGGATCGTTTGTTTGTTCGTTTGATTTTTATATCACACCATGTTATCATCCTTTGCTCATTCTTAGATAATCTATTGTTTGTGGAGACGCGGAGCACGTGCACACAATCATTGCTGAATTCACAGCACAGGATAACCGTTAACACTTGTCAGTGCTAGAGCCGCTCGTGCAGGATTGTTGGCCGCAAGAACTGCAATAATTCATTCGTAGCCCTCCGCTGCGACGGCTTGTGAGGTCGGTATTCTCGAATCGTTTGTTCTGACAATGGTCTGTCGTCGATACGCGCTAGCGCAGTTGCAAGCGATTGTCTCTGAATACACCGTATCGAGAACAGTCGCGCGAAACGTGCTCAAGTGCCTCCTGGAGACCATAGCCATCACAGGCAGCGCTGTCAGCCACTCCAATACGGAATTCAAAATATTTTGTAAAAGCTATTCCTAGCCATAGCCGACAAAGCAGAATAGCACTGTGTCGGCGGAGTCCTGGTGGGATGCAAAGGCGGTGCAGTCGGTTGTTTTCAGAACTTCGCGCGTGCCACACGAAGAGCGTGATGTCACGTGACAGCACGCGAAGCATTCTAACTGCGTCTAAGCGTGACAATGGTGTCAAGTTATCCGAAGTATGCGCAGACGTAACTACTCTGCGCAGTGGAAGACCACAAACCAAACGTACAATTTTTTCTTCTAAGTAGTTCCGGGTAATAAGCGACTTCACTGCTCGCAGGTCAGGGCTCGCCTTTATCAAAACTTACTATAGATTTACTGGCGATTTAGTGACGATTTCAAGGCTTTTATTAGCGAAAGCAGTCGGCCAGTGACGAAAGTTTCTTTCAAACGAAACGTCTATGTAAATTCAACCGCTATCACGTTTCATGAATATGAGAAATTCACAAATGTTCATATTAAGAAACCGCTGAACTAACCTCACTTGAATAAGCTGCATTGAAAAAAAAAAAAAAGAAACAGTGATCGACTGCTGTAGAATCTTTATATGGGTGCTGAAATACGTTAGAAATTTTGAGTAAGTTACATATTTACAATTTTAATATTCAATATTTATAATTTGGATATTAAAGCACCGTATTGTTTACCAAATACCTCCATAACGCATTCACATACCGCTGTCCAGTCAGACTTACCTGTTGGCAGACCCTTTAAAAGAGCCGAATTTGATACGTCACACATTATTATATATAACACACCGGCATTCGTGCCTGTAGCATTTGTGTAGTCATTGGCCGAGATAGAAATGCATTAAAGCTTTAATCCAAGATATTGATTTTTTTTTTCGTTTTAAACTTCCTATCTGTAGAAATTTCTATGACCACGATAGCTACCGTTGTAATGGAATTATGGTACTGACAACTTCCAATGTTTTTGAAATCTCGTATATGCATTGTTACATGGCATTGTTACATGGCATTGTTACTGGGCCAGCCATGTAATGCGTAGGATGGATGACCGGTGGACCGTTAGAGTTACAGAATGGATACCAAAAGAAGGGAAGCGCAGTCGAGGACGGCAGAAAACTAGGTGGGGTGATTAAGTTAGGAAATTTGCAGGCGCAAGTTGGAATCGATGAGCTAGCGCAAGACAGGGGTAATTGCAAATCGCAGGGAGGAACCTTCGTCCTGCAGTGGACATAAATATAGGCTGATGATGATATGCATTGTTAAGTTTTTATAAATATACTGAGTGCCTAAATCAAAGCGCGTGCTTTCAAAGGAACGGTTCTATTGAGTGTAAGTCCCATAGCGTCTTCGTGCCTCAGTCGTGTTAGCTGGAATCATGTTAGCTGGAACTCATTTTCATATAAAGTATTTTTTGTTTTATTTTGTTTTCTGTTCAAGGTGGCCAGACAACACTTGTAAAACGAACCCTTTCATTCCTTAATTACGTCAAGTATCACCGAAATATCATTCCATACATTTCACCTTCGTTTTCAAGGCCTGCGAGCAGGCGTCAGTCACATGATATTTAGAGGTTAACGCGAAGTTAAACAGTTCTTTATAAATCGCAGGCCTGTATAGGAGAAAATGCTTAATGTCGAAGCTCTCTGAGAATCGTTGTTACTTTCAATAATATTGTCTGAAAAGTATGGGGTAAAACAGTAATAAAAAGACACCACTACATTTAACTTGGTGTTTGTTCAGACAAGCAAATTTAGAGACATTGGTGGCCACTTAGAATGTTCATTGGAAGCAGGGCTGCGCTTTAAATGACAAACAATAAAAGTGATGAAAACAATCACTGGTAAAGAAAGCGAAACGGGGAGGGCGTTTTTGACTTTTGCAGACGCGTGTACGTCGCATATAATACCGTGTACGGCGCCGCCAAACCTGTACTACATCACCGCGTGCAAAGCGCACGTTTCGTGCAGTATTCTTAAATGTTTGAAAAAAATTGATATCAATCTGCAATTTACTCCCAGTAACGTGATCAACTTCGCCTGTGGTGTGTGGCACGTGCCCCCTGAATTATATCAGCCCGCCGCCGCGCACCAACAAATGTGATGTCCGTTCATTGAGCGAGCTGCTTGTTCACGCAGAATCACTTACCACACGTTGGGGTGATCGATTTACATGACACCATGTTCGCAAGCATTCCGCTAGCGCACGAGGGCATAATTGCGAGAGGCGCTGTACTAGAAGCACCAACACCAACAGCTCGAGGGCAGAGTGTACGACATCGAAGCCCGAGGCTGCGACTGGGAATTCGTTCGAGACTGTTACGAAAATACGTTCCCGCTTTCTGTCGCCGCGCTGGTAATTACACGCAGCGAACGACGTGCACTCAGCCTCTGCTGCAGCAACAGTTCATCAAGCAGTGGAAGGCGAGCGGCTGCGACACGCCTAGTTCCGTACACGGCTATGGAACCTGCGGCTACAGCGTATAGGCACACAAGACTTCCAGCATGAGGCAATATTCATTCCGAGACTTGCTTTGAGCTGCCGCGTCGAGCTTCGGCGCCCTTCCGACAGCATCCATAACCGCTTAATAGACACGGCACAGGGGCGTTTCACGGACTATAGCGGAGCATACAACTGCCGCTCGAGGGCTGGCGAGAAGATTACTACTACACCACGGTTGAACGCGTTTCGCGGAACGCGCAGTTCAAATAGTCGGCAATAACGGCATCGCAGCTAACAAGTCCATTACACGCCGGAGCAACGGTCGGAGGCGTTCGCTTGTGGAAGGCGCGCAGGGTTCGTAACCAGAAGTATATAAAAAATAACACATCCGTTGCTATCTATCCACGACAAGTGCTGCACGCTTTCCGGAACGCCCTTCGGGTTAATGGACCGTGAGAAGTCACGCATGCGATCGTAAATTCCTTTTCGGGCCTTCATTAATTACTTCTTATGAGCACGCGCATCGGCGACCGTTTGATTTAGGTTTCAGCGGCCGTGCTTGGCGCATGGCAACCGGGTGGCACGCAAAGAGGAGTCAAAGCAATAAACGTTTGGCGAAATAGTACAAGCACACAACGTATTCACGAGATTCACGAGGCCCCCTGCAGCTGCGCGGCAGGCAATCTACGAGAGCTCATTGCCCCCCCCCCCCCCCCTCCTCCCTTTCCCTCAGTCACAGTAGTAGTTCCTCGGCCCCCGCGGTGTCTATCGAAATACCCCGCAAACCATTAACTAGACCTTCTCATCATATAATTCCCAACGATCACCGACAATCGAAATGACAGAGCTGACAAACATAGATATATGACTAAGTTTTCGTTAGCGGGTTCACTCAGCTGAACAGAACTGCAAACGAGTAGCACGTTCCGCATATACTTTTCTTCTTTATTTTTGTGAAAAAGGGTGCAACAGCATTTCAACGCGAGGCGTGATCATCATGCGCAACGTCATCGTGCGAACTTGCAAGTCGGAACTTGCTGATCGGCCTGCAATGGTAATGTATGTGCAATGGTGCCGGTCAGGGTCGCACGTTAGGGCTACAATGCGCTATAAACATCGCTACATAAGCAAAAACGTTGATTCCGTCTCTTCAGGAAGCTGCGGCTCAGTCTTGCTAGGAAAAAAATTCATCAGCGGAAGCAAATCGGAAGCTCGAAGCGCCTACTGCGTCATTATTAGCACTCAGTCAGGCCGATGATTTGTATACACAAACGAAGCCTGTGGGTGACGCCTCTCCGCTATGCACAAACATCCGGCATGACTACTAAAACGTGGCGCGCATGAAAATTGTTGCCGCGTCTTTCTTACACCACTATACGATCCGAGCAAAAAGCCTTCGACAAATAGATTTCGCTGGGGGATCAGTTGGAGAGGTTGGAAGCACGTGAGTGCCTGTTAGTCCATTTATTCAACTGTATATAGGCTACCACGCTATGATCATCGAGTGATAAAAATTACAAAAAAAAGTACTGACTAAGATAAAAAATGAAAAAGAATGAAATGGTGGGTCACGTGATGTCGCATATATAAGCGCGAAATCGAAAAACAACCAATCAAATGAAATTTCGAACTCATGCGCACTAAGTACAAAGTAAAATAAATTAAATAAAGTAAATAAAGATAAAATAAAAATTAACGTTCGAACGTACATACATTATCAGTACTCTGAAACAACGTTGCACGAAAAGAAATATTGCTTGGAGAAGGCCACGGTCCAAACAAAAAAAAAGTCCCTATAGATTGCACAGGACCACACCCGTTGTTCAAATCTCAACATACGATTATCGTCTTTGCTGGGAATCAAGCGGGCAAGTTAACAACAGCACGTATGATACTTCCTCATCTGGTTCACCACAAGCACACGATGCTGAATCTCCAGCATCTCATTAAACCATGTTTCTCTCTATCTCTCTCTCACACGATACTGATTCAGCGCGTCCTATTTTATGTAGCAGCTTGAAAGGTGAAGGCCGCACCTAGCCTAAATCGATCAAACGAGGTTTCTACGTCTCTTGGTATCTCGTTAAGTTAACAGAAAGTCTTGCTGAACTATTACCCAATACAATACACCTGTCGATCTACGCCGACGATATTTGTCTTTGGTCTTCTGCGGTGACTCGTCTTCAAGTGCGCGCAAGAATTCAGCGGGCAGCCACCCTAACTTGTTCGTATCTCCGAAAACAAGGCCTTACTATGTCCATCGAAAAATGTGCGCTCATTGCCTTTACGCGCAAACCCATGACACCGTACCCTGTTTCTCTCAATGGCCAGGCTATTACATACCAGAAGTCTCACCGCTTCTTAGGTGTGATTATTGACAGGAACCTTTCATGGAGCCCCCACTGCATCTACCTGAAGCGGAGACTAATTTCAATTATACATATAATGAGGTTCCTGTGTGGAAAAACTTGGGAAACGTCGGTACGGTCCATGCTGCAGCTGTACAGAACACTGTTTCTGGGCTTTTTACGATACAGCTTGCCGGTTTTGGCGAACACATGCAAAACAAATATTCGTACCCTCCAAAGTTTGCAAGGCCAGGCTCTGCGGACATGTCTTGGACTTCCACGATGCGCCTCGACTCATGCAACAATCGTGATTGCTAGAGACTACTTGATTCCAACATACATCACGGTTGACAACCTCAGAGCACACATTCGACACCTGTGTCGCGTACCCAGTCATCACATTGCTGTTTTGCCGGCACAAAGACCTCAGGCCTCGTTTTCGAAACTTGTTGCGACACATCAAGGCTGCCTTCCATCGGGATTTACACCAGCAGCAAGACCACTGTCACCCCCGTGGTGTCTACGGCAGCCACAAGTACACCTCACGATTCCTGGAATTACGAACAAGCTCAGTCATTCGACGGTAGCTCTACGACAGTTGACATTGTCATTGCTGAACGATGCATATGAGTTAAGAACGCAGGTTTACACCGATGGATCTGTCTCAGCCACCAGCTCCACAGGCGCTTTTATCATGCCGACCTTACAAGTCACAAGGAAGTTCAAAGTGTCCCACATAACGACTTCTACGGCAACAGAACTTGCCGCTCTACGCGCTGCAGTTAATTACATCGTAGAAACACCACCTCGAAAGTGGGTCATTTTTTGTGACTCCAAGGCAGCCCTTCAGAGTCTGCAGTCAGCATTACGACGCAAGACACATGAACAACTGGTGTTTGAGACCAGAGAGGTTCTCCATCAAGCCCTCATGAACGGACATGACATCACCTTTTAATGGCTGCTGGGGCACTGTGGCATCGTCGGTAATGACCTTGCCGATGATGCCGCCCGGTCAGCCCATAAGGAAACCCTGACTGCGGCGTCTCTTTTATGTAGCAGCTTGAAAGGTGAAGGCCGCACCTAGCCTAAATCGATCAAACGAGGTTTCTACGTCTCTTGGTATCTCGTTAAGTTAACAGAAAGTCTGAATTTTAGTGTTCGACCCCGAATTAGATGGGAGCGGAATGCAAGAACGCTCGTGCACTTTATTAGCGTTAGGTCACGTTATGGAACCCCTAGTGGTCAAAATTAATACTCAGTCCACCATTACGGTGTGCCACATTTCATCGTGGTTTTGGCACGTAATACCCCAGAATTATTTTTTTACGAATGCAGTGTCCCGTTTGTTTATCAATAAACTAGTGACTTTTCTGGAGCAAGCGCTGTTCAAGTTTGATGACGTCACGAGGAGCTAGCGCGGGAACTTCAAACGCACCTTTAATTGGTTCTTGCGACTTTACTGGCTCACCATAAAAACCAACGTTTCTGCCTGTTCTAGGAGAGTATTTTAACCAAATCCAATTTAACTTAACACTTATTCATTGTCTTCTTAAACCCACTGTCAGGGCAACCACGAATCTAGAAAACAGAAGAATAAGAGCCGACATGAGCGACGCATGCCGAACGAAAACATCCGTTTATTAAAAAAAATTAAATTATGGGGTTTTACGTGCCAGAACCACGATCTGATTATGAGGCACGCAGTAGGGAGGGACTCCGGAATAATTTGGACCACCTGGGGTTCTTTAACGTGCACCTAAATCTAAGTACAGGGGTGTATTTCGCATTTCGCCCCCCATCGAAATGTGGCCGCCGTGGCCGGGATTTGATCCCGGGACCTCGCGCTTAAGCAGCTCAACACCATAGCCACTAAGCAACCACGGCGGGTTACATCTGTTTCCCACACTTCACTACATAGGATCGAAGATTGCGCGCAGCCTCGCACCGCGTCATCCGTTTCGCTTAGCCCACTGTCCGCGCTGGAATGCGCTGAGAAAACAGAATCCGCGCCGCGTGAGATATGCCAGCTGCGGCCGCAACAACGACGCGTTATCAAGGCCCCGGACGGAGTCAAGGATGTTATATATAGAGCCCGCACGCGCAGCAGAGTGGCCAGCCAGCGCGCGCACGCTTTGTCGTCGCAAGAGCCGAGTCCCGCAGGACAGCGCGCGCGCCCTAGCTGTCTCGAGAGAAACCCCCTCGCGTCAGGCTATGTGATAAATGTGATGGCCTATTTTGTCGACGCAGGACCGCCTTCGCATATTAGGCGACAGGCGTAAACAAGTAGCCGGCCGCCAGATCGCATGCACACTCGACGGCCACCCTCGCGCGCGCCGCGGACTTCGCGTAGAAAAAATACTCTCGTTATTATTTATGGCCTTGGAACACTCCGACTAGTTGATCCGCTACCGGTCACGTGCTGCGCTCGAGTCGCATTATAATTAGGCGTGGTTAATGCTTGCTTAGCGCAGTCACATTCTGCAGCCGCTTAAATTAAGGACAGCGCGATCGCTGGATTAAAACATCACACGCACGCGCCAAACGTGAGCTTCCTCGAGCAAGCTTCCACGCAATACAATTATAATGACAGGCTGGGAGATGGATTGATATGCGCCGTTGTTTCCTCGAGGACAAATGTGAGGTGGCCGCAATTCTTTTATAGTTGCGCACGCCGTAGATGCCCTCAGGCAGTCTTATCGGACGGAGTTTGTCCTGGTTACAGCGCGCACGGTTAATCTGTACTTTTTTCTTTTTTTTTGGTAACCCTGCATATGCTGCAGCGAATACAACATCAGTTGAATCACGTTTTTTTTCTTGCACTTTTTTCGCCATCTAAGTTTGTTGAATGAAACACTACATAATTAAATTAATAGCCGCGTTCAGTTATTTCAAAGCCGGCATGTCTCAGTCGAAAGAGGTATGGGAGTAAAGGAGAGAGGAGGGACAGCGTGGGAATCAGGGCCCGAAGTCACAAAAACTTATTACGATAGAATGTTTCGTAAGAAAGAATTTTAGCCAATCCGGATGCCAGACATATCATTAGTGAAGGCGGTCAGCCAATGGCAAAGCTAACTCACGAAAGAAAAGCTTTGTGAATCTGGCCCCAGCAGCCGATCCCGAGGATGTCATCGAGAGCTCCTCTCAAATAGATGAGTCAACAGACTCGCCAAATCATAACCTTAGCAGCACAATGCCTTCAAAGCTAATCAAAGGAGAAACTGATGACGAGCAGGTAGACACAAAAGACAAACAAAAGAGCGAGGCTCTTTTGTGTCTATTCTCTATCATTCTGTATAATCAATTCTTCATTAAGAAAACTATATTCTTAGAAGTTCGAACAGGCCGCTCTCAGACGATAGAAGCGTGGTAAGCCAGGAAAAATGAAAACGAATAAAGACCGAAGTGGGCGCAGCCTAAAGTTATATTCCCGCACCAGCTCCCCATGACGTCAGCGCTTTTGGTAGTGTCTGCTCGGCGTTATTTACTTGTTTAGAAAGAAAAAGCTAATTTATATATGAAAGTACAAACAAGATCTCAGTCGCTCTTGTATGCTCTTCTTGCATACACGTGAAATACCGCGAAAATCATGACGCCAAACCGCGACGTCATCGTCAACGCACTTTGAACGCGCAAGTCAAGATTGAAATGTTTCGCCTTCATTTTCTCCGCTACGGCCGCCGGAGTAACTCAGTCCTCTTTGCTACTAGGCACAACGTCGAGCGTGCAATTCCGATGAGGGAAGAATGCAAGAACTCTGGCCTGTCAACCTTTTCGTTTGCGTTAACGATGGTGGGATGGTCGAAATAAATCCGGGGCCCCCCACCTACGGCGCCCCATACATCCCGCGCAGTGCAGGTTCGGGACGATTACGCATCTTCTGTGTGACTGTCCTCGTTTCAGCACATTTTGACAGCCGTCCTCGTACAGAAAACAGCATTCTTGGACCGTGGCACCAGACGACGTGAGCGCGAGTTGCTCTAATAGCACCAGCGTGTTTTTTTTTCTTGTTTTTTTTTATCATCGGGAGTGAATAAAAAACAACTGTAGTCGTTGTCTATTGACTTCCTCGTGTCTGTGCGAACAAATTGTCTTCATATCTTCTCTTTTTTTCCTCCTGCTTCTCTTTTTTTATATTCTTTCCCCCAGTGCACAGTAGCCATCCGAAAAGTTACTCCGGTTATTCTCTCTGCCTTTCATCCCTTATTTTACATCTCTCTCGGGACGAGAAACGCCATGTTTTAATTTCCTCCTTTAATTATCTGTCTTTTCCCTTCCAATAAACGCACGGAAAATTTTAACAGATAGATCAATCAGCATAAAACGACTTACTGTTCCTCTTTAGTGTCCGTTCAAATGTTTTGCAGCTGGCAGGCTGGGGTAACATACTCTTTGGCCACTTTCCTGTATCTCCTAAAGTGAAATGGTTGGCTGCTTCGGTTGCAATAATGCGCATTTTAGTAACTTGTCAGAACTGTACAAATAATGGGGTTACTATGTACCTTCTACATAGTTATCCGCGCAACTCCAATTTCACTGTATTACAGTAATGCCCGACACAGCACAGCACCTAGTTCAAGTGCATAGCTCAGTTCAAACGCAAATCAACCATGAAGGCTCACAGGTGGGCGTGCCGATATACGACACTGATGATTACAGCGAGCCATCGATAGTTGCACTTAACTACGAAATCTGGCAAAATCATGTCAGCCTTTTGCATGCAATCGGCCCGTCAGCAGCTGTCCAAGTAGCCTTCCTTGAGTTACGGGACGTTCGTGCAGTACTATTGACGGTGCGGTCTCCCTCTCTTTCTCCCCCCCCCCCCTCTCTCTATTTTTTCGGCGAAATTTGTTGGCACTCTGGAGGAAATGCGCCTCCGAGTACTTCAAAGCAAGAGAAACACCAACACTCGCGAAAAAAATGTGGCGCACCCCATTCCGGATCAGCAGTGGGCGACAAGTCGTGGGCGACCGACGACAAACTGCAGACGCCGCGTGAGCCCCGTTGTTATCGAGGCCGAGTAACCGATGATATCTAACGGCGTGCATGGGCGCGCTGCCAGCACAGTTCGAAGAGCAGCAGCGCGCATCGGGACTCTGCTGCTCCTGGAAAGATGTTTTGCTCCACACTCTGTTTGTTTATATTCTGGCCAATGACGCAAGTAAAGCTGCGGCGTCCCTCTCTAAGCCGCCCAGCTGACGCAATCACCGAAGCCAATTGAGGAGCATTACTCGCGGCCGCACCATAAACATGTCAACGCCTCGTAATAAAAATGTCCATGTTCCAAAGACTATAACTATACAGTACATAAGTTCGCATGTCACGATAGAAAAACAAAAGACCCCTTATTTTAGCGAAGCGCTCTTGGAAGATAATCGTCAGGTTCTATAGCGCAGAGGGAACGACCACAAAAAGATTGACAAGACGACACTCAGAGCACTCTGTGTGTCGTCTTGTCAATATTTTTGTGGTCGTTCCCTCGGCACTATACAACCCCACGATCATGAACCAACAAGCCCAAATTTCCACTATTCAGTAAGTGAGTTCATCTCATATACTAATGGGATGGGTGAAAAACAGGAGAGCGTACACAAAGCAAATACGACAATCTGACCAGCGCCGAAACTGTGAATTAATTTCGATTGAGTACAGCCCCACTTGTGTTTTCCTTAAATTTGCACCGCCAATCAAAAAAGAAAGAAGAGGGAGAGAGAACGAGCGCCATTCAGCGACTCCTATCGCAAAATGATTTTGTTAGGTTCATTTGACTCTCTAGAAACTGCTTATTTGAACAAAAGAAATTGATGATGAATAGAATGCAAACACCGATCATTGGTGGTCCCTCCGCGGCTCAGTTGATTATCCTAACGTCTTTTTTCTACAATCGTGTATATGACTATTTTGGACGTTTCTCAGAAAAGTACAAGGCACGTTGTTGTGTATAGTAGTGCCCAGTGACACCTACGGCGCGCCACGAGTCCTTGAAGCTCAAAGAGAACGTTTTGAGACCCACCGGCCCAAAGCCGAGGCCCTGTCCCGCGCGTCCGAGCCTTAAACACAACAGGCGCCCGAGTAGGTTTGCCACGGCAGATCAGCGAGTTGGAGCCGAAGAAAAACAAGGAGGCCGCTTAAACAAGAAACCACTGCGGCGAAGCCCCAATACCACATTTGCCAAGACCAACAGGCACAGTCGGTGCCACCTAAAATAGCGGCTCACGAACGTTGTGGATACGGCGTGGCGCTCAAGGACTCCGAAAACGGCGTAATACGCTGACTCAAGCGGTTATGCACTCAGCAACCGTGGGCGTCTCTCAACTGACGATGCCGTCAGCCCGCAGAGGATGCCTTGTTGATGGTCCGATACGGGTGCGTGGCCTAGTAACGCGAGACCGCTCGTCTTTCGCCACGCAACTGCAGCGGAACATTTACGCGAAGGGTCAGCGAGTATAAAGAAACAACAGGGTAACGACCGGTTGTGCCTGGCCGCGCTCAACTTACATACTACAGGCAAAAAAGAAAGAACACTAGTGGCATAGCCGCATGATCAGCATAGCGCTATAACGAACGATGAAATCTGTGCAGTGATGCGCATATCACGTTCGAACAAGCCTCGCTGAACGCTTCTCTAAAGGTGGTGCATAATTTCATCCCGACTTCTGCGCGCGTTTTCCACCTCACGTATTCTTCTTTTTATGGGCCCTCGATCCATCCGCAGCAGCCCTCACGAGCTAGACAGCGCGCGTGATGCTGCCACGAGTCAGCGAACACGCATCGACGAAAAAGGCTGCAACCAGTGGTGGGTCGAACAGGACCCAGCCTTCATCGAGGCTCACTGCCGATTAAAGGCCGCAGAAACCCACGTTACCTCTACGGCAGCGGCCACGTGACGTGTTTGAGCAGGTCGCAGAGGCGACGAAGAAAGCAAGAGAGTCGAAATGAAAAAACATAGAGAAGGAGAAAACGGGAGAAACGACGACAGGCAAGGTCTCCCCCTCCTTACCGCGGCCTCGTAGTATACGCTCACGGAATTCAGAGCAGCTCCGCGTCGTCGTCCGACACACAGTGACACAAGACACCGCCGCCGTTTGCCGCCATCGCGGTGATGGCGCGGAGGGAAGGGGGGAGACGCCTGAAGGGAACCAGTGACAGCGCAGATCACAGGGCGCCGAGGAGGAAGCGGAAGCGATGAACGCACAAACAGGAAGAAGGAGACCCCCTTGGATATATGCCGAAATAATAAAGAGGCGAAGGACACCGCAGAAACAGAGGAGGACGCACCAGTCCGCGCGAATGCTCGGCGGCGCAGCCGAGCCGCAAGGAAGAATGACCCAGTATGTGTGTGAGTGATCCCGTCGTCGGCGTGGCTGACGGTGACGGCCGCTGACGTCTCGCACGCGTGACGAATGGAGCCCGCAGATGACTCGGCGCGGTAGTTTCATATGCGACGCGATCCTCCTCTCCCTCGCGCGCGTGCTCTTCGAGGTCGTCGTGCGGAGAAGACCACCTGAAGGGTGCTCTCTACATGGGAACTAAGCGGCACACGTATCCTATGCAGTTTTGAGAGCCGTAACCTAAAGTGCGCACCGGCTAGACACACCCCTCAGCTGAGCTTAGTCAGTGCATGGGTATCAGTAACGCTTCCAGGAGTTTCCTGTTGAGCTATAATTTCGTCAACATTCAGCGTCTGCTAGCAGGCACTGCGGTAAAGCGTTGTTTCTTAAGCAACTCCTCACCACAGAGGCCATCGAGATGCCGTCAGTGGAGCGCATTAATTAATTTAAGCGGAGTACGGCGCTGACCTCCATTCGGCGCGCAAACTCGGCGCATCGGAAATGAGTACAGCACAGATCGCTACTCTGCGGGCATGCCATTTTCAAAACTCACACCAAAGAGGTATATATCGGTATATGGTATATATACGATGTACCGATATCGGTATCGGTATATACAGGGTGTTTCAGCGAACACTTAAAAAATTCTTAAAGGTTGCTTGTGGCAGATAGCACAATTTTAGTTCATGAGCTGGCCTACTCGAAGAGGCGGACATTGCAGTTGGTTTCTTAACAAAACGTCGCTTTATGCATTGAAGCACAAAATTAACTGGAACGCCAATGCATTTTTCCGCAAAGTTCGGGAATTAATATCTTGAAACTGGTGTCATCCTGAGAATTAATTCCAAGTGGATCCGCCGTGCGAACTCCACGGCTACAATTTGTAAATTGCAATATGGGCCATCAGGTAATTAGTTAAAAACTTAATTAGTGAATTTTTGTTGATTAGTCGATTATGCATTTCAATTTTTTGCGCAAGTGTCCGCTGCTTCGAGTAGACCAGCTCATTAACTAGAATTGGGCTATCTGCCACAGGCAACCTTAAATAAATTTTGAAAGTGCTCGCTGAAACACCCTGTATACAATATATATGTATATGGTATGTATATCCCATATATCCTAAATGTAGCCGATTCAAGCGTTCCAACAGTTTCAATTTCGCGTTACGGAGTAATCAAAATGTCAAATGGCTTAAATGTTCTGAAATTTCCAAATTTCCCCATATCTTTTGTACAGTACGACAGCGTAAATAAGAAAGCTGGTCTCAACATATACTTTTTTTTCTTTGGCTTCAATAAATATTGGTGAAACAAGTTCGGCGCTTGCATAAGGAGAGCGTTTCGACGTTTCATGCGCACTCATAATTAGGATTGTACGAGCCATACAGCTTCCTCTTAAGATGATATCTGCGCAGAAAATAGGCAAGTGAGGCTGGGTGGATGGAGTGATGCAAGGAACAAGTGGGAATTGTACAGGCCTTAAATATATTACATCGTCGAGAAAAGCGCTCCAGAACACATCAGTGAAATAAAAAGGCGGTGTCTACATATATACACAACTACATTCACACAAATGTTCGGAAAAGTCGAAAACACGGAGCACATGACCACCGTGTCCCGTATCTGTCAGCTCAACTCTTCTTCTCACCGCCCCCTCCCCGTGCCCTCTTCTCCGTTCCCCGATGGCATAGCGTCCTACATCTGCACACACAGCTGGATATCTGTAAAATGTTCCAGGAAGCGAAATGCTGTCGCTAGCGCAAGATCTAAGAAGAATAGGTGTAATCAGCACGCCCAGATTGATCAAGTGACGCATGCCACGACAAAACGGGTGCTAACGAAAGCCGCCGGCTAGCTAATTCAAGTAGAATCAAGCCGAGAAATTAATGCTAAGTAGACGAGTAAATCGCACGGCTCACCCTAGACGTCGGCGAGCCCTGCCTCCCGCTCACGACGAACTTGAGCATCCGTGTGTGTGTCTGTGAGTGCGCGCACCGCCGGGAAAAACCGGGCAACTCCGAGCAGCACGAAACTAGCGCACAGCAGCAGCCCCGCGTGCGGCACCCGAGAAGAGAGGACCGGGGCCCGGAACCCCGGCTTGGAGGGGGCGGCTCGCGCTCTCTCGCCGCCCAAAAGGTTAAAAATACAGAGAGAGTTGGCGGTAAGGTGTGTGTGTGTGGGGGGGGGGGGGGGGGGGGGGGGGACTCAGAAAGAAGAGATGCCCCACCAGCAAAACGAGTGAGTAAGGGCGAAAAGTGAGAGAGGAGGTGGTTAAAAAGAAAAGTGAATGGGAGAGCACAGGGGGAGAGTGCGAAACAAAGCCGTGCAGAGAAGCAAGAGCCGAGGCGTGATATGGAAGAGTGCGTGAGAGTGAGGGATGGGCGCGAGTTGGGGAGACGGGGCCGAAAAGAAATAGAGCGAGCACACAGACGGACCGCACAAAAGTCCCGCCGCGGTTTGGCGGCGTGAACACAGGCGCTGCACTATAATTCCACAAACGGGCGGGGGTGACGAAGGGGATATGAAGGTTGTCGAGCGCTGCTAGCGCTCAACGTTAACGGCGCAGAGAAAAAAAAATGACGATAGAGAGGCTGTCGAGGCGCTCGCTCCGGCACCCCCGCCTTTATTATTATTGGTCCGACCATTTTCCCTGTTTAGGCGAGCCAAGATATGAGTGGTGCTCTCTGTTTTTTATCGCTCTCTGTCGGAGCTGTCAGATTTCATATAAACGCAGTCGGTGTATATATGCGATGATCAAATGCTTCAAACTAGCAATAATGTTGCCCGTAGAGGAACAGCAAAGAGAGAGTGAGTGTGCTTAGGCTACGTAAGTGTACAAACAAATCAAGGACTGGAGTCAGGCTTGAAAAGGCTGTAACTTGGCATCGCAGAAGATGGAAAAGAAGAGGGGCACGCGACGAAAGGATGCGCCAGGATGTTCTGTGCCGAACACTAGCATAATGCTGGAGTATATAATCCGCACGAGGGATATAAGGAAGCTCTCCGGCAGCTAGGAACAAAGATCTGCGCAAGGAAAGAGAGAGAGAGCGGAGGAAGAGAAAAACAAATGAGGAAGAGGGCTGCGAGATGACTTCGCGTCCAAAGGTGTTCATCTCCCGGCCCGACAACCAAGAGCAGCAGCCCTTCGCCACCTTCTCCGCCCGTGCCAAAGGGAAAGAGGCCACAGCCCGAGCTTCGGGCCCCGGTGGTGCGAGAGAAAGCCGAGCGGGGTTTTCCCCCTTTCCCTCTTGCGCCACTTCCTCGAGTTCCAGCCGTGTCTCACACACAGCGTCGGGCTGCGCCGGCTGTGCCCAAAATAAAAGCGCTGGGTTCCCAGTCGTCAAGGGAAATCTCGATGGGAGAGGAGGGGTGGTTGGAGGAGGGCGCTTTTGAAGAACACCCAAGCCAACGAGAGCAAAACTATAAGAAGTCAGAGGGGGAGAACATTTAAAAACGCACCGTTCCCAGTGAGCGAGAGAGACAAAAACAAATGCGCAGGAGTAGGCTGCAGGAAAGATGAAGCCAAAAGGCTCTCCTCTCAGGAGGTTGGGGCAGAACAAGGCGATCTCTTGCATGTGGAAAGAGGTCGTGATTCAGTTTCGCGTTGGTGAGGGCGCACGTCCGCCCCGGAGACACCCGCGACAGCGAAACACCGGCCTGGACGAGGAGAACGAAGGGCGCACGCTGCTCCGCTAATTCACAAATGCCCGCGTTTCATTCACAGCTCGCGGCGGCCCGCCATTCTCCCGCGGAATGCAAGCGTACTTCACGAGGACCGTAGAATCACCAACGCCAAACGTGGCCAGCCCGTGCAGAGCATACGTACCATTCCTGGGCGAATCTCGTGCTCTTGTAACGCGTTACTTTTGCGCTACTATACTTCGATCATACTCAATTACTTCGCAGTAACATTCTTCTGAACTGGCATTTAACGTTTCTTGTTCTCTAGGTAAGCGGAGCAATAGGGGTTTCACGATTAGCAGCCATAGTATAGTACCTATACTGCTTCTTTAAATACACCCTACTTTAAGTTCAACAGCCCTTTTACAGATCAAAGTATGGTATTTATGTCTACAGGTTTGGTGGTGGGAAGAAGAGGAAACGAAGTCCGAGAAAAAAGAAAAAATAGTCCCGTCTACAAATTTGCCGTTCATCCATAAATGAAGCATTCGGTACCGACAGATTAGGCGACGAAACTGTATTTACAAAATTCATCCTCGGGACCATGAACGGTCATATCAACGGGGATATAGAAACGAACGTGGTCGAGGCGGCAAGCGACCGTATGGCCAGATGTGTAGTTCTCCAGCTTCTGTAGTTCATTTGCCTAGCAGCTAACTACAGCTTTCTCTCAGATTTCTCTTGCACCCTGTGTTCGCATTTACCTCGACAGTATTGTTCAGACTGCGCTTTCGACCGCGCAGCGTTATAACGAGGTCCAGCTGTTCTAGCACCTTCCAGGCCCGCTCCAAAAACGTTCGGCTCCCGTTTCCGGGTTCAATCGTATACGGCCGCGGTCGCCACACTTTTAATGCTGAGGGGGCTTCCCGTCGCGGCTCCAATTATAGCACCTCTGTCAAATGCCGAACTCAGCACGTGCTCTAGTGGCGGCAGGCAGGTTGAAAAAATCTACCATTCGCGCTGTTGCTTTAAACGAAAATACGTTGTCTTTTTTCTTTCTCCTTTTTTTTAGATAAGAGAACAAAATAAAGACTTAAGACAAGCGCTATACCTACTACGGGGTCTATAAAAAACACTGTAAGCTGAGAAGTGCAGCGGATGTCACTGTCAACATCGAAATTTGTCACGCACTGCGTCGAGGAAGCCAGAACTTCGTCGCTAACAGGGAGACAACGGCCTCCGTTTGACGGACGCGGCTAAAATAGCCACGGATGAAGGAGACACCCTGACGAGCGTATGAGCGATGTGCCCTAATGCTTCAGGTTGCAGGTGTTTACGCATCAACGGGGCGTACTGCAAGCTTCGGCGGACGTAGTGACGACACGGTATACATCTCCCCGTCGACAATGACAACGGAATATTCCCTGTGTTAAGGAAGGAAATTGTCCTTATATTTTAGAACGTATACCACTCGCCAGAGCAGAGATTCTCGCTGCAGCAACGGAAACTGCTGTTATACAGTCTCACATCCCACAGTCACGCATTTGCGCACCAACCGTAAACTGCGTCTGACGTCTCTTCGTGACGAGAAATCAATTTCCTGTTAGATGTCTACAAGACTGCCGCCTGTTGCTGCAGACAAGCGCTTCTAGCGGGAAAGAATCACATGAACAGTATGCAACGAATAGTTCGGAAAACAACAACTACAACAACAAAACGTGAAGGTATATATCGAAGTACACCGCTGATTGTGCACCTAATCCCAGAGGAAGCTCGTGCATTACTGAAGAAAATTTGCTTCATAGTCTGCCCTCAAGGACCTTGACGCCACGATTCGCATCATAGCTCTACATTTCGTCTGTAACGTGCTAAACGACTACATACGCACGGAGCCAAGCCTGACGGGTATACGCAGCCTACGAATATAAGGCAAGGGGATTTCGTAACACTCAAATATAGATTTTGTACAACCTTTTGTCAAAACATCAGCTGCTGCTCCGGCGTGACGGGAACTGTCATCAAGTACATGTTGAACTTTTCGTGATCCAATCCTCAAGACTCCGGATTTGCAGAACGAATGTCATTATTATGCTCTCTTGAGCTCTGAAGGAATAAAAGTGTTACAGGAGTTGTCCCGCTATATGGTCTGGAGACAGTGCTCGTCACTCGAGCACAAGCCATTATTTTTTTGTTAATAAACTGCACACGCTTGTGCACAGCGCGGAGCCTGAAAGGTGTGCACGCGCACGCCGAGGTATTTGTTGATAGTTAACTACTGTCTGGCAACTCACGTCTCACCTCATACGCGGCGCTTCTTGCGGGTGGAGCCATGACCCACCCACTGTTTGAACACGCAACATAGGGATACGCAAATTCACTTCATACTGTTCCTGCGCGTACTACGACAGGCATCAGATTTTATTTCCGCTTTATTAGTGGCGGTCCGGCGGAGCAATTGCCGGCAGCTTTAGCAAGGCTAGGTCCGCCTGCAGCAAGCCGCACTGCTCCTCTTTTAGCCGGCGACATAGACGAATGCCGACACTATCGTAATGTATCGGGTTCGGTCAATACTACAGATAAGATAAATAAGAATATTGAAATGATGAAACATGCTTTCTGATATGCGTCCATCGATCGGAGCAAATCCTCTACTAAATCCTCTATCATTCTAGCGGGTAACCTAGAATATACGTAGGTGGCATGCGTTACTTCAATGAAAGACACGTTATACGAAGTTGCATGGCTTAGTCATAGGACGCCATGGCAACAGCTCTAGGCTGCCGTCACTGACAAGAATGAAAACAAAAAAAAAAAAGGTGCCCATGAAAGAAGTGTTGCTATGCGACCACGTCCGCAACAAGCCCGGTGTAGCTACGCAGTGTGTGTGAGAAAAAAAAAAAAAAAACAGTGCACGTTGTAAGGGGAAAACAAAATAATCCCGCAAGCACTACGTTTTCAGCTAAGGACCCGGGAAAGCTTCTTCGCAAACGCGAGAACAACAAAGAACGCAGTAATGCGAAAAGGCGAGAGTAAGAAAACACTACAAAAAAAAAAAAAATGAAACGTGCAGCAGTGAGGAAAGGTCGTGAGGTGGGCATCCATTCTCACCTTGGGCTCGCAGTGGAGGTGGCAGCAGTATTTGCAGGCTGCGGAGAGAAGAGAAAAAAAAAGAAAAAGCAGTCAGGAAAGCCGAGGGTCAACGTCTTGCCGCTCTGGCGCTAAGAAAAGACAGAAAGCGCGCGCCACGACCGCGTTCCTTCCCGCCGCTCGCGTCGCTGCGGCGGGCGACGTTTCTCATTTCTCAAGGCGGATGCACGCAACGCGAGGGTACACAAGCACGCGTCTTTGTCTCCGCAACGTCAAGACCATAAAGTACGGTATATCCCACAAACCCTGTCTCCGCATATTTCGCAACGCCACCGCCGTCTCGACAGTACAGCACGTGCACTGGCGGTCGAGGGTGGTCAAGTCGCGTAACGGGAAGGGCGACTCGAAGTATTAGGGAAGGCTCGCACACGTGTAACAGAAAACATGCAAGCGGAAGACTAAGCAACTGTGGGCAGCAGCACCAATCACCGACGATCACGATACTCCCTAATGCGAAATTTGAGCGCAGCTCTATATATGCATGTTTTCATTTGGCGATATATTGGCGGGCGCGGACAATCTGCCTCGTGCGGCACGTTGCAAACGGAGCTAAGTGTGTCGTCGCGACTGCTTCGCTAATCTGGAGATCGCGAGAGCCAGCGCGTGGGTGACGTGTGGACGCAGTTCACAGCAGCCGCCGCCGACAGACCTACAAGCCAACGCGCGCTACTCTGGCGCCACCTCGTAGCCATCGTCGCCGCACTACGTTTTTCTTCTCACGCTTTCGCTATACCCTCCTCTTGTGGATTTTTATGTAGCAAAGAGGCGACTTACTGGCACTAAAGTGTCGATCAGCATACAGGGTTCATATTTATATATCATATAAGCATGCTTGCTGGTACGTGCATTCGGCGCACATACAACCATCGTTATAACATAACATGCAACCGCATCTACAAATATATCCGCCAAACAGATACATCAGTAACAGCCACGCCAAACCCGGTTAGGTAGGCAAAGAAAGTTTCGCTTTGGAAGCTGACAAGAAATCTCGGCACCCTTGCCACGTTGTTTTCATTCTCTCGCGGCGCGGTATACAATGGTACAACGCTTTATTCGAGTACGTTTCTACAATGAAAAGGTTATGAACGTGTTCTTTCTCTTATATTTCTTTGTTTATTTCATGATCAACACCACAGACCCTCACTCCTGCTTAGACCACTGAGCCATCGTCTTTCATCTGCAACGAGGAAAGGCAGAGACGCACGTGAATCTATTCGGTCTTTGGGAAGGGAGGCGATCTTTACAGTATACGTGCCACATGGGTACGCGCTGCGCATGGGCTCCTCCCACTCGTGAACATCAACTTCAGTATAACCTCCAAATAGATATTTTACAATAAATCAACGTGTCACTAGCACATTGAAATGAACGTGTCATTATTCATTGGTCTGCGGCCGCCAACGCAGCATCCACCTAACAGCCCGCCCCTCGGCAGAAACCCTCCCTGTCAGGCTTGTGGTAAAGCATGAGAAAAAACAACATGCACTGCGGAAGTCAAAGTGGAAAATGATATGCCGGTTTACAGCAGTACAGCTTCCGTTGGTGGCGTCACGTAGGCGTCAATAGGGTATAGCCACGGGAGAGCGGGCACCGGCGGCACCTATACTGTAAAGATCACTTTCCCTTTGGGAGCTTCCCCTATTCGACATCGTCATAGGGATGTCTGCGCAACCGTTGATAAATTTCTATTTCATTCAATTCGCTCAATTCTTAGAACATTACGTTATTTTACTTGTCCTTTGATCGTATCAAAGTCTTTCCCAGGTGTTTCTTGTTATAATTATCTTTCTAATCCCATCTGACTCTTGGCCACTCCCACGTAGTAGGCGTGAGCCATATTAGAGGAACACCGAACCGAACCAAACCAAACTAAAACACGATAAACCATAACTTGCTTAAACAACGACTGCACCGCTTCAGCAATAGAAGATAAAAGAAAATTATACTTATTGGCTAGGCAAACTGATTTGTGCCGATGGTATGGGAACACAATTACGGTAAACAAGATTGTGTAGAACAGGCAGAAAATGAAAGTGCAGAAATGAGCCCCGTGACCACGAAAACAAGAGCCCTCTTTGCCTTCGTCCAGTTAGTTTGGCAACGGCTGAGTGCGAGCGGGACGCCTCTGAGCAGACACTTCTGTGGGCGAGACTTGGAACAGGTTCAAGGATGCGCCTCTAACCATCAGCAGCCGGAAATGTCTAGAGAACTTACGGTTACCGCTATGCAAGAAAACAAGGTGCTTTATTTTTTCACCGAAGCAGAGTATGTTTCATCATAGAAAGACCTCAAGTTGGCCGACACTGCATAGTCTGCAATAGCTAAGCAAGAATGAAAAACGGACCACAAAGAAATGGATGAGGATATGTCCGTGGCACCAGTGCAGATATTATGCAAATCGGCGACAAATGAGTAGCCTAATGTAATGCAAAAAACTTGCAATTATTATTAAGAACATCTGTCATAAATTCCGCGCTCGTTTTTAATCACTCATTTATTGTGTCATTTCTCCTCTCAAGATCTAAAAATAAATGCGTCGAGGAGGCTTGGGTCGTGAGACCAATAATTCAGTTTTCTACTCTCGTGCATTCAAGTACTCGTGCACCAAGCTCCTCACTGCAGATACGACATCCCACCAGACACATCCAGTGCAAAAGCAAATCTACCATGTAGGCATTGTCTGGATCCGCTCTCATCGAAATATAGCACTTACTGCTACATGGCAGTTGTGAGCATAGCACTTACTAAATCACTAAAAGCATCGCTTTATTTAGTTTTTTTTTAATCTGCCTTCTAGGTCCATGCTCGTGTACTTCCTCCGCTCACCATTTGAAGATGCGCCGGGGGATCTCTCTAGATTTCTATAAACAGCTCCCATCGTATTTCCCTCCATTGGCCTCACACCGCTCTCGTGCGTTACATCCTCACTGTATACGGTGCCCCTGCTTAGCCTCTGAAATTTGCCACAAAGTTTTGCTTCAAACTTCATCGTCTAGAGCGAGTTGTGGATGCGAACGCAAATGTGAAACTGATAGTGAAACCACAGCTTCGCGAAAACAGCGAGAATGGGTGCCGCAGGCAGAGGAGCTTCGCCCGACGAGCAGAGGAGATGCGGCGAAGGCTGAACGGGGGCTGGAGCCACGAGTGCGACGCCGTGGCTGGCGCCGCGTGTACGCGCCGAGTGAGCCCAGCTGCTCGACCTCTTCAGGCCACCCTGCCACCGCACATGAAGCGCCGCACCATCGCGGACACCCAGAATAGACGAGCTCCTCGCAGCCAGCAGTGCCCCGTTCGCCACCGTGCGCCTATTTTCTATCTGAACACAGGCTGGGCTCCGCCGCACGAGCGCGTGTGCGCTGCGCACACGTGGGCCATGCAAACGGCTGCCACCGAGACTGTGCGTGCCCGACGTGGAAACACTTGCGTACCAACTCGTTCTAGACAACAAAGCTGCTCGAAGCATCGAGCCATGACATCACGTTAGTGGGTCGACGGCTCTAATGCGAAGCGCACGGTGTCGGAACACAACGCCGAAGTTTCATGAACATAATCACTATCAGAAGACATTCTTAAGAAAGCAAATTGGGTTAAAAGGATACTGGAAGCAAAAAAAAAAAAACGAGAACATAATTAGGCCAGCGGACCCATTTTGAGCACTTCAGCTTGCCGAGCATAAATAAAGCTACTGAACACAAATTTATCATAGAGATTGCTTCTGTTTTTATAAAATATTGGGAGGAAAGGAATATATATATATATATATATATATATATATATATTCTGTTTTTATAAAATATTGGGAGGAAAGAAATATATATGTATACACGCCTCTGCAGGATGCCCCCTGGTCCCTGAGCGGTTGCTGGCAGAGATCGCAGCGCTGTGTCTTGCGGAACTGTTTGTTGCGGAAGGCGTGCCGAGCCTCCCCGCCGCCGACGTCCACGCCGCGTACCTGCACAGAAAGCAACAGACATTGGGAGATCAGAAAAAAAGAAGAAGCAAAACGCAAAAATTTAGGCAGCTCTCAAGCACTGTATAGGAGTCAATGTTATGAGAAGCGTTTTGCAAGCAGCTCGCTTTCCTGCACCGCTCCGGTTTCTGCAAAGCGTTACCAAGTGGACTCACGTTTCTCTGTACGTTAAGCAATGTTGCGCGTGACGCGAGCGTTTGAGTCACTACAGCAACAAAAAAGACGGCGACGGCGACAATGTCAGCATGACGGCAATGGCGTGACGACTGATGTTTTTGTATCCCGGCGAAGAAACGTAACAACCTGTTTCGTTGCGACTTGGGCCGGTCCTGAATGCGGTGCAGCTCAACCCAGCGTCTGAAAACACTACGTGTAGTAACCACGAGGGAAGAATATCAGAAAATGGCTCTTCGTGTGGCTATTTTATTATTTAACATGGTGGTGTAGTTGGGGCGAGGAAGAGGCGGCTGATAGCAAAGGCTTCTCTCCTGAGTACGTTTCAGGTGTGTGCTCGATTAGCGTCCGACATAGAGGTCACGCTTGTCACAATCACGACAGTTGTGCAAAACTTAATTGTGGTTAGAACGACAAAAAGTCGAGATGCATTGGGGTGAAGCCCCCCCCCCCCCCCCATACACTATATAGTGTCCATCAGCGACATTCTGTAAGCTTCCAGTTTCATTATTTCCTGTCCCCAATTTTCTTTTAACCGTGACCATCGAAAACTGCCGCCATAGCCCTCTCACTAAACGTCATCATCCCCCCCCCCCCCCCCCCCCCCCCTTCCGCCTCCAGCTCTCATCCTTCTATTCCGTCCACGCAGCGTTGGGTAGCAATCCGGATGCCGTGCTCATTAACCTCCATATGGCCGCTCCAAAGACGCTCTGATTAATGTATCTCTCGCTGATGAAAAACGCTTTGGAATAGTGAAGAAGACAGTCGTCTTGTTTTAGTTTTCTTCCATTTTCTTTTGTTTAAATTTTGCGTTCTTCGCGATAAGATAATCTGTAGGAAAATATAATTAGGAGTACAATATTCGCTCCTTGAATTCATGTTTTCACGCAAGCGACTTCAGCGTTTTGCGTGCTCGTCGAGTACAGGATACGAAAGTGCTACGAGGATTCAATAACTTATTTGGAAAGATGCAGCGCAAGCAACGCTTGCCAATAAACTATGAACTTAAGTGCCCATCTACGTTGCACTGACTTTGCATGCTTAACGGGTGGTGGTGGGCAGTGTTAACTCTTCGCAATTATAACCTCAGTGCCAAACTTCCGTTTCTTAATATAGTTCTTAACCATTCCTTCGTTTAGAAGATTAGCTCACAATAGTTATAATTCATACGTTGTTATCGTTGCCACCCAAAGTATCGCCAACCGAAACCAACCGAAGCATTGCTTGGTAGCCTTATTGACATAAAAGAATTATGTTCCTAATTCGCAGCACAGTAACAAGGATTCTTTGTTCCTAATTGCCCACTGAAGTACTTCGCATCCCTTCTTGCCCTCTTTGTCCGCAGAAAGAAAATGAGAAACCACCCCCAGTTATATGCACCTCCACGAAGGAAGCGAGATAGTGAAGAGAAGTGGATTGGTCTTGCTGTACCTCGACTAATAAAAATCCGCAGGAACAGACCAACAGACAGACAACAAAGAGAAGAATTTTACTGATCGAAGTGGGCCCAAAAACGCGATATGCTTGAGAGATATAAGTAAGAACAAAGCCGCGCAGTAAGTGCTAAATTTCCTTTTAGGGTTGTTAGAATGAAAACGCACTGTGCACTTTCGGTGAGTGGAGACAAGGCACTGCCATGTAAAAGTGGGACGGAAGATTTTCATATTTTCTGTATTCTGTAAGCAGAAGCTCCTCGGTGTCTTGGCGAATACGCATGCATATAGCTCGGCGAGATAACGAGAAAGAGGAATAAAAGGAACGGACAGGGAGGTTAACCAGATCAGGATATCGGGTTTGCGACCTTGCAATGGGAAAAGGGAAAAATGGGGCGAATAAAAGGTATAGAGCAAGAGTGTGTACATCCCCCGACGAGCACATCAGAGTGACGGAACAGAAAAAAAAAAAAATACCGCTGAACCCATCTCACGAAGACTGTCCACGAGTACAAGCACATCACTTTGAGCCGACGTAATAGTGTGCCGGTCGTTTAAAAGCAAACGGATAAAGTCCATTAATGACCACCATACAAAAATAGCTGGCGCCTCATCAGCAGGAGCAGGAGATGGAAAGAAGCAGCGGATCTTCAGGCGGCTCAAAAGGCATGCGCAAGTCCGTGTCCATACGCAGGAAAGCCGCGATTACTGTTAAAGAAAACGGAGGGAGTGAAAACCAAACGGCCACCCGGAAAGAAAGAAAGAAAGAAAAAAAAAAAAACGGGTAACGGGGAGTGTCCTGAGAAATGGCCGGTCCGGGATCGACGTGTCCCACGCACGAACAGACAGCTCAGGCGCAACTGCAGGAAGCGTCGATCCTTCCTCGCAGTCGGCGGCGGCGCAGAAGGGTTGCGCTGCGCTCGCGGTGGCCAGCCAGACGGGGCACGCACAACACGAGGCCCAGCGCGCATGCTAATCAGTCCACGCGGGCAGGGCGCAGCAGAAGCCGCACGCACACACGGAGGCCCCGCCGCATGTTGGCAGCCGGCAAGCGAGCGAGCACTCGCTCCGGCATGCACGCCGGGTATAGCCGAGGTCGCGCAGGATGAAACCAATCGGCCTCAAGGACCCCCACCTTCTTTGAACAGTCTCGTGGCGGCATGCATTCGCCGGAACGAAGCGCGGCCTGAGCAGAACCACCGGTTCGCAGCCTGCCCAACACACCTTCGGCTTATTAAAGCGGACTTACGGGTTCGTGAAGTAAACATATAAAGAGATATAAAACCCCACGCGCACGAAGGTATACCTGAAACTAAAGTAATATACAATGGTCTCTCTTCGCTTTCGCATCTGACTTGTATACTGTTGAGAGCTTAAAGAATGTACACCATGTGCCGGGGAAGCTCGGCGACTGTGGTTCACCTCTCTCTCTCTTCTCTCTCACTATCTTATCTATTCATTCATTCATTTATTTATTTACGACAAATTAGGAAGCAAGAGGTCGGAGATTTTCTATGGCCCAATAGCCGATGGGCAGCACTGAGACAATTCGCAAAATATAATTGACAACAAAAAACATTGCATAGCATCCGTGTTCCGAAAGGGCGGACAGAAAATAAGAACACCCATTTGCTGACGGCGGTCCGAAGCCACTTAATAACGGTGTTTCTCATAAATTTAGCATCGTATTCTGATGTCGATAACTCCTCGGCGATACCTTCCCTTGTTGAGTGACGTGGAGTCCAGCACGATGCCTCTTTGGATAGACGGGCATTGTGGCCGCTGGCTAAGCAATAAGCATTTCCCGAGAAATTCCCGAGAGCAATCGATCCACCATACGATTGTTGATGCAGCTTTTTCTCATGTAAAAAATGGGCATTCAAACAAATAAATCAAGTTTTAATGCTCCAGCAGCTAACTTTACATTGCTTCATTGCACCACACTGAGGTATCGCATCAGAAAAAACACAGAAATACTGACGAACAACAAATGGCGGCCCAGCCTATACGCGAATTCACGACAGAAAGCAGCGCTTAGCATGTGGATGCCTGCATCACCGCTTGTAACAAGTTGATTTCGCTTATCCGCGTTTAGCATTCTTTCACGTCTTAAAGATTACACATATTGGGATGTGGGATGTGAAGAACTATCGGTCATTTCAAAGCAGTAGCGCACTTTAGAAACAGCATCGAACACGTCATCATGTCGCGCTACTAACGTGCGACCTGAGGCTGTCGTCCAGCGTAAGTCATGACGATTCGAAAGCACAGCATGCGCACTCTCAAGAAGGAAGCGATGGAATAAACGCTATAACTAATAAAACAACCTGTATAGTGGCTCTCTACGAGCGACCTGGGCGGACGGCGAAAAGAGCAAGAACAGATACGGAGAGCGGATCCACAACAAGTGTTGCTAATTCAAGCAGCATCATTCACGGCGCCCACAACGAGTAGCACAGTGTAGCGAGCTGCCGTACAAAACCACTCCACAAGCCACGATCACAAGCAAAAAAGAATAAAACGAATAAGGCAAGTTGGAAGGGCAGGTCGGATGTTTCGTATCACCGTGTATCTTTAACCGATTGAGGCATGTTCCTGCGCTCTTGAAAGATACTGCAGCGCGGTGTCGTCGTGGAGTTTGCTGTCGGCCCCATTAGCGTGCCCTCCAAGTTTATCTGATAAATTGCGGGTCATTTGCATAATGAACAATGGGCTTAATTGCACAATCCGCGCTGAGTGCGCGCACAACAAGGTTAAGAAGGAATGGCACGCACAGCGTGTTCAGAAAAAGAAAAAAAAAAGCGGCCAGTGATGCGGGGCGCAAACACACCACTGCGAATTAGGAAAGCGGGAGCAATCAAGGTAAACGCGACGGCACGACGGAGGAGGGGTGGCATTTAATCGGCCGGTGGTAAATCGAGCCCCCCGCGAGAACAATCGGTGTGGGTATGTACCGGCTTGGCGGACACCACACGCACAGGGCGTCCGGTGCCGCGCCGCTCAGATGACGCAATGCAAGCGCGCGACGATTAGAATAATTAAGTACCGAGTCGTAATGAGCCAGAGAATCAGATGAGAGTGCAAAAAAAAAAGCGGAAATAAAAATAAAAAAAACAGCGCGACGGCGTTCCAGTGCTTTCCCATAGCCATTCCCGGTGGGTGGTCTCCCGCGCGCCCGTGCCAAACGACCTTCTATATACGCCGCTCCGGTTTGTGTAGACACCGTATAGAATTCGACTTATTATAAGATAGTGTCGCTGAGACGAATCGGCGTGGCCAAGCTCATGAGCGCGTGGCTATAATACCCTGGCTTCTTAGACGACCTCGCTTCATTCGGCTCGTCAAGAGCGATTATATTTCAGAATTGGCACCTACAATGGGCCCTTGGTTTGTATTATGATCACGAGGGCTTCGCTGCCCACTGTAACTGCGCTCGAGGCTACCACCAACGGTCTTTTGTGTTTCAATCTCTTCGTGCGCGACTACAGCCGATGAGCGGCACTCCTTAAATTTAGAGTTCGAGATTGCTCACACTGTTCATTGCATCAGCAACTAATTTATGCGCAAGAGTCACCTGCGATTTATTGTTACCATGAACTGGTGGGAAGGGAGGTAGGGCGTGCTTAGAGAAACCATACACGTGAGAGCTCGTGACAGCTGGAATTTATTATCGAACCCATCTGCAAATAATGATCTGCATTTTTCTCACAGTAATATGCGAGAGAGCCAGAAACACTCCCAATTCTATATAGCATCCGATTTCAGGGATAGAGAGAAGAAAAATGAACGCTGTAGTCGACGACCTAGGCGAGATAATAATACTCCAGAAATTGTAAAATAAAATTAAATTATGACGTTTTACGCGCCAGAACCATGATATGATTATCGGGCACGCCATCGGGGACTTCAGATTAATTTCGACCATCTGGGGTTTGTATAACGTGGTACAAGTACACGAGCGTTATTGCATATCTTCCCCTTCGTAATGCGGCCCCCGCGGCCGGGATCGAACTCGCGACCTCGAGCTCAGCGGTGCAATGTAATAGCCATTAAGCATACCGATGCGGGTACTCCAGAAACTATTCGATGAAAACGATCACTTGTGTACGCCGATCCGTCATAAATGAAAATCTACTTCGCCACGTCAGCTCAACCCGACTGACCCCAGAACACCATGCATGCACGCCAGACATTTCCAATCACGAAATAATACATACAAAAAAAAAGATTTCTGACAAGTTGGAGAGAAATTAGGAATTGTTTCGTCACTTGTTGAGCCCGCACCCTGATGTGCGAACTACATCTTATTAAGATAGCAATTATAAGGACACCCTGGGCGCATTTCTGCCGTCACCGTCGCCGTGATGTTTCGTATAAAGTCCAAGGGCGATAACATCGTCGCCGCGCGCCGTATGCTGTATGTGCGAGTGAAAGCGAGCAAGGGTGAGCCGACGATGGCTGCTCAATCTCGCGCGCGCAATGAAGGAAAGCGGGGAGGAAGCGCGCCGTATTCCGTCACGCGCAAAGTACACGGGGGAAGGGGGGGGGGAGAGGAGGGGCGTTTTACTCAAGCGGCTGCTGCATGTGTATGGCGCGGCCACGCGCTGCCGCCCGGGCCCTATGCTAAAAGCGATCTGCGATGGGGACAGATTGCGCCGAGTGCTGATAGCTTCGTGTGCGCTGTGTTTTCGCCGCTTGGTTCGCGTTGATGCGAGAGGCAGCACGAATGCCAATTCGCTCGCTCGCTGCTGCAGCCATGCTTCCTCACTCCAGCGTTTTGACAGCGAGTTTCGCGGTCATCGAGTGAGATGTGTTCATGTTTACTTGTGCGCGCGTCACACCATGCTTGATAATTTAGTTAGTAAGCGAATGCTTACAAGTTTACACGGCCGATAAAACTACTATCCTTACTTCACATAGCTGTCTACTAATTTGCTATCGCAATCGATGATTCGCCTTTCGAGCGAGACTGCGGCTTTTTTAAATCGCAGGACGGATGCGTTGGTTTCAAAGTATTACGTATGTTTTCCAACGGCTGTTGTGTTCTATTAGCTATTCTGAACAGTAGTACTTGAAAGTTACACTCCTAAAAAAAGGTTGTAGTAATTGGTAGTTACTACCTATGGGGTCACACCATTTGCTACCGCAGTATAACTGCAGTTGATCGCGATAGAGTTAGCAACCTTACTAAGTTAACAAGGTAGTCACCGCTACTAATGGGTCTCAGCTACCAATTCCAAACGCAGTTAGCATCACCAAATTCAATGTTTCTATTCTATAACACATATATCGGACCCACTCTGGAATATGCCGCAGCTGTTCCGATATGTCGAGCAGAGGCGAGAATCTTTGTATCAGGCAGTGCGCAACTGCGTTTGGAATTGGTAACAATGGCTGCCTTGTTTACTTAGTAACGTTTTTAACTCTGTCGTTACCAACTGCAGTATGATGTGACCCCATAGGTAGTAGCTACTACTATCTTTTTTAAGAGTGTACCTGCTAATATTCCAGTATAATCTCCTTCATAGGCAGACTTCCAAGCAAGCTAACGCTTAGAAAGCTGGCCAACGCGTCGGGCTGAGAGAAAAGTAAATGCAAGGTAAGGGCATCCAGGTAAAAGACGTCGAAATTCATGAAAGCGCATCGCTGCGGCGCCAAAGCACCGCGGGAGGGCTGCACCGGTGCACCGACGTCGTCTCGCGGCAGGCTGCCATAAGGAGATGGCCGCTGTTACGCGGGGAGCTCTCGCAGCGCGCACACACCGGGGCGCATAAAGTAATGGCGGTCACGCTTGCGAGTTGCGTAACAGGCGACGGCGTTCCATTCACGAGAACGCGCTGTACACCAATGCGGGCTCCGTGCCTGGGAGACACGCGGCGGGAGGACAGCAGCGGCGGCTCCTGCAGCTTGCGCCTCGAGACTCGTGCATGGCGGCTTTCGCTGCTGCCTCGGGCATTCGTTACGCAAGCGGCCGCTTTGTGTGCATCGAACGCAGCGCGTGAAAGGAAGGCGGTGAGAACGACGACGGTCCCTTCTATTTTGGTGCGCCTCTAATATCGGTATTTAAGGCGCGCGCTAATACGTCTGTATTATTGGGGACGGAGCCTCAGCAGATTAATTGCCGAAAATGAGACGAAAGCGATCGAGTGCTCGTCCTGAGGGCTTCTATAAGGTGAAAGTAATCGCCGCCTGCGGAGGTAATATCCGCTGCAGTGGCTCCGTGGCATTTTGCTACTGAACACGAGGTCGAGGGTTCGACTCCCGGCCGCAGAGACCACATTATTATAGGGGCGGAACGAAAAAGCGCTCGTGTACTGAAATTTCCGCGCAGCTTAAGAGCCCCATGTTGACCAAATTAACTCGAAACCCGCCACTGCGTTGCAGATCATAGTATGATGAAACTATAACGCTGGGAAGTAAAACATCTTGGATGATTAACCTGTAAACGGCGGATATCGATTTTGGTGCAAATGCAAATATGATGGAATAACGTGAACTCTGAGGGTCACTTTGACTTACGCAGCACACACCTTTAAAAATATGTCACCTTGTCAGACACTCGGCATCGTTTGCATTGCACTAAAATACTTTTTTTTCTCCGGAGGGGAGAAGGGTGGTCGGGGCTGGATTGGCACGGCAAGCTTGCCTTACGCAACACTATATTTTGAGAATTAATTTATGCGAGTATGATGAGATCCTCCGAGCAGATGCTCTAACTGGAGGGCTTTGCAGTCATGTACTATACAGAGTGCCGGTCGGTCAATCAATCAATCACTCAACTCAATCAATCAGAATCTGTGACATGTGACAGCTGTAGGAAATGTGATACACCTCGCCTTAAATACACGGGCTTCAGTGGGACCGGCTTAGCGTATACCCGAAAATCCAAACGGCACGTGCGTTATGTATAAGGGCAATTTGGTAAACCCGATTGATAGTGCCCCCTAATTTTGGGTTGCCCATTTCCACGTTCACAGTGTCACGTCCGCCACAGAGGGGTCGCGTGCAGACACGGTCGTAGAAACCGTTATCTAGACCTCCGCGTCGAACGAAGTTACAGAAACGGAGGTATTTTCGCTATTCCAAGCTATGTGGTCGCCACAGCTTCGTGCGCCAAGTCTCCCTAGAGCATCCATCTAAAGCAAACAGGACGCAAGCAGCTGCACTTGAATCTGGGAAACCGCACCTTTGGCATGCTTTAGCCTCGAGAGTGCGCCGCTCGATGCCGGTGCGCCTCCTGAACACAGTCGACGCAGCGGCGCACTTTGGCGTCGCCGACAGTGCGTACACGAAACGTGTTTGTTTTGCCCCGTAAAGGAAGTGCCGCCGTCGCAAACGTACCGCGGTGTCGGCGATGGCTGCAACCATGCTATACGACTGCCAGCTCAGCAGGAGAAGAGTGGTTTCACGTTCTTATCGCAACTGGGCAGCGGCTAGCGCGCAATGCACGGCGATCGACTTTTTGTGGCATTAGCGCACGAAGGCAGCCGGATGACGAACCCTGACCGAAGCAACGCGTTACAGCGGGAAGTAAATATGCTTTCTTTCTCGCTAATACAGTGCAGTGCTGTGGAATCTGGCACTGACGTCAGCTATAAATAGGCACCGTTCGCGACTCCATGATTCTAAGGCTCAAGCAAGTCATATACTGTTGCTGCCGATTCTGAGAGCTCCAGGTGAATCCCTGTACTCTGAACTTGTATACTTCAGACGAACAAGAAAACACTTTATTGCGGCATAGTGTAATACAATATGGTTGACAGCACTGCCTGTACTATGACTATAGTTTTGGATTCATGATCTAAAGGTCAACATAAAATGCGATCGAAAGGAAAAATAGGTCGTCTTATATGCATGCCTTGAAGTGATGTTTTAGTGATGGGCAGAATATTTTGAAGTATTTTATTGAAACCGGGTATTACAAATTTTTGCACCGGCAAATGATAGGGAACATTGACCGTATACATCGTGAGCGGTTGGCAAGTTGAAGCGCAACCCGTCGCGATAGCTAATTAGTGGCTAAGGCATCGCGATGCTGAGCTCGAGGTCGCGGCTTCGATACCGGACGCGGCGGCCGAATTCCAAACGGGACGGAATGCAAAAACGCTCGTGTCCGCACCTGGGGTGCAAGTCCAAGAAACCCGGATGGTAAAAATTAGTCCAGGGTTCACCCCTAAGACGTGCCTCATAACCCATCGTGGTTTCGGCACATAAAACCCTATAATTTAATTTAATTATTTCCTACCGTGTAACAACGACTTCCTGTCAGCGCGTATCGCCGCTATCGTAATGCTGCATGCTTTTAGTGAAGCCCTTCTATACGGCATATCACGCGAGAAGCACGTGCCAGAGGTGCACTCACAATGAATTGCGACCCCTGTCCACAGCACACGCACTTGAAAACGGCCTGCAGAATTACTAGGACCTGGTGGGCGTGCCGCCGATGGCAGGGTCATTTCGGTTCAGCATAAGCCAGCAAACAGCGATAAGGCCACGGCACAAGAGTTTTCATGGGTGCATGATGCTAACGCATTTCTCATCTCTTGTACTGTTCAGGGAACAATGCCAAAGGGGCTGGGGGGTGGGAAGGACATCACTACCCATACAAGCAGACAGACGCCTTCGACGAAGGATGTGCGGATATGCATTCGCGATTACGCCACTACGTCCTTTTTTCTCACCGATTAATTTTCATCACATGGAGTCGTTAACTTACACCTTAAAACGGACGGCTATACATTCCAACACCAAGGGAATTCGGCCGTCGAAGACGGTGATCGAACCCACGACATCGTGCTCAACAGCCGAATGCCACAGGAACGTAGCGGCAGAGCCACACAGCCAGTCTGCGGCTTCCGCCACCGGGTAACGATGCAAAGCAAGACGAACTAAATTATGCACAACTGTCAAGTAGCACAAATAGTGAAGTCATGCACAGGGACAGCTAAATATGCGCTTATTTTTAACTACGTCTATCAAAATTCAATTTGCACAATATTCTGTTTAAAAGAGAGAGAGAGAGAGAGAGAGAGAAAAGGAAAAGGATGGCAGCGAGGTTAACCAAGCTGGACTCGGTTTGATACCTTACACTGGAGGAGGGGAAAGCGGACAGGAAAGGAAAGAGAAAACGAGAAGGAAAGGAAGGTTTACAGAGCCTACACTAAGTGCCCATATGCTATCCAATTAAATGCTTCACTCTCTGCGGTTCGCTCTCTCCCGAGAAAGACTTGGCGCGGTACACGCCATGCAACAAAGTTAGGTCGGCTATCACGCTAAACTCGAACCGCAGACCTGGCAGCGTAGCGGGATCTAAGCTCTGCCGGCTTGACTGTAAGATCATCGCGATCCTGAATCAGTCGCAATCTCACACTTCGTCGTCATCGAGACTTCTTCCTAGCCTTAGAAAAAATTGATACATAGAAATTATGTTGTCTTAATTGCTGATAACTAGGCGTGTTGCCCTTCTGTAAAGATGCAATTGAGCAACGTCTATTTTCTGCATGTATAGAAGCAGAAGCACGCAATTGTGATGATTATGATCAAAGGAGGGCGCACTCCTAATAGGCATCGTAAAGGTTGACGACCCGCGTTCAATTATACTACGTAAAACGACACCCACGGTGGCACAGGTATGCCATTAATGAGTAAATGTTAATATATTATGGCCATCACCCCCTCTTGGTGGAGCGTCAGCAAATGCGCTTGGTGAAGCACATAGGAGCAGCGAAATCTTTCAGTTTTATCACCACCCATGTTTCAACAATTCATTGAGGTTGAAGCACAGCTTCCACCCAGCATTCTCTGCCTCATGCAAAAACAAGTTCTGCAACGACAGCTTAGTGTTTGTGTCTTCATGACGCAGACACCTCATTAAAATATGCCAAACAGTGGAGATGCATCTGGCGATCGAAACCCACGCGCGCGTGCGTGCGTGCCTGTGGTAACTCGCTGGATTCGAAGGCGCGCTCCACATTTATAACTGCTGTTCCCACGACACAACAATTTCGTCCGCCTCCGCGATTCTTGCCCCACATTTACAAAGCCTTCCTTTCACAAACGCTGCATGCTGTATGAAACAACAGGTACCGAGTAACTGATATGCAAACGAGTGACGGAGAACGCCTCTATACAAATGACCAACAATTGCTACAAACGAAAGGGTTCGTGCATTCGATGCTTGTTCCCTAACAGTAAGAGTTGTCGGGCCTTCTTCTTCCTCTTAGCACATGCACAAAGCGCGTAGAACTCCATAGTTGGCTGCTGTGTTCGGCTCACGCGCTCGTAGTCCATTCAGACGTCAAGTGGTCAACTCGGTCCCGCCACAGCGCATAATCGGCTGCACCAACCGAGGTATATAAGCCGTATCTTCTGAATAACCGAACGGTCTCTGCGTTTTCGTTGTTCCTTTGATCTTCATATTTACGAGCGCTGTTTTCTGTTTTGTTTTCGGCACCTCTTTCGCAAGCTTCGCCTTCAGACTCGCCGCTCGGGGCCGGTACGATAAGCGCGCCCCTTCTCCGGGTGCCTGTACGCCGTGCCTGCACTTGGCCGAGTCTCGCGGAACCGGTGGAACGCGATGCGCCGCCACGGCTCGCTGGCTGCGCCCGGCAGCGTGACCGATCGTGACGATGCCGCGGTCGATTGCAGCGCCGATACCGAGCCACGCCGTGCCACGCAAGCCTCACGCGTAGTTACGTGCGTCGCAGTGAAAGACCGAACGAGCGCGAGGGCGCGCCGGCGCACCCGTTTACACGCGACAGAAACTGGAATCCCGATCCAGCCTTTCGTGTTTTCGATGCTAACTGGGACACTGAAAATGCGAAGACTCCCCAACCCAAGGCTTATGTGGCCAAATACACAAACTCGAAGGCGAAGGTCAGGATAAGCGCGGTACGGTATACAGTGCTTTAGGATGAGTCCATTCTCGAGGATTAATCGTGCCCGCGCTATCTGATTTTGTGAAGCACAGCAGCAGTGGGGCTGGGAACACGTTATCTACACCGATACCGACATTGAAGGCATTACAATCGACACGAATGCGTAAAAGCAATCGGATGTTGCATGAAGCGGCGCCGCGGCGTTCGACTTTCATTGATTCTGTGAAAGACTATAACAATTACGTTCAGCGGACTAGAAATAGCCTCGAACTATAGATTTCCAACTGTATGTGTGACGAAATGAATATGACGAAACAACGAAATATGACTCGTATGAGCTCATACGTTCGCTTACGGGCCACGCAGGCCGCAGATTGACAGTGTGCTAGTTGACTCCTATAGTTTGCGGTTGCACAACGCACCCTCTCCTCTCAAATGTCGCTGCCCGGAACGAAGTGTCAAATACAAACGTCACCCGCATGTGCTATCTGAACGGGAGAGCCCGCACTCTCCATCATACAGAGCTTAACCAACAGTGAAAGACATAAGGTACGCACTGCACGCGTACGGCAAACGCAACACATTATTTGCAAGCGTAGTCATCAGCAATTTAAAACTGGAAATCTACTCGGATACCAAGGTATTTCCACAAGCTAAAGATGCGGTTGCAGGCTGCACCTACGAACATTTGTCGTATTATAGCTCACGTATCCTTTCGAAGTGCGGCCAATCCGAGAGACTGCAGCATGCGATAGGATTTGAGAGATAGATAGATAGAGAGAGAGACTATTCTTTACATGAATGTACCATGAACATGGGCACATGAAACACACGGCCTGTTAAAATAGCTCTACATGCGTTCGTTCGGCTCGGTCCTTATACAAGCCATAGTCTAAAAGCCAATGCAATTTTATAAATAGAAAAAGTTCCCGTACCTGAATTAACACCCTTATCGTATTGTGCACCTAAACAGGCACCTTGCGGGCGAGCTATGGAACACGCTATGGGCCGCTGTGACTTATTGTTCGGTCCTTCACTATAGACAGATCTAAGCACAATTGATTAACTCCCAACTTCAGTTGACCAATTCCCACAAGTTGGCACCAAGAACGGGCATCGATTCATGGCATGTTTTCCGAGCGCGAAGAGCGAGTAATCTACGAATATTTATCAGAGTGTGTCGGAGCTGTATGGAGGGATCCGTGTGCCGTATGACTAAGCGGACGGGCAGCAGAAGAGTAGTGCTCCAGGGCCGGTATTTTGTAGCGATGCGTTATGCTTTATTCTATGCTATATAGTCTTATCATCCACCGCTCACGGCTGGCTGATCCCGTTGATAGAGTGAGCGGACCGTCGCTCTGACCACTGACCAAGCGCGAAAAGGCATTAGCATCGGAAAGGCATCGCTACAAAATACCGGCCCGTGACGCACTGCGTTCAGACCAAGGCTCATTCTTCGACGACATGCACCAAGTCCTGAGGAGGGCAACGGCTCGTACACGAATAGCGGCTTTCCGACCCTCTCTTTATACACAGCAGCAGTATATGGCCAGGTTGCGCATCCCGCCAGCAGAACTATTTGCTTTTAATTAAATATCTATTTCTCCAAAGTGCAACATCAAGTTACCACAGAACGGTACACGTGGTTTCGTGCGAGGCGTACTGCTTCCAAGCTCTCCCGTTGGACCCCCATTTAACCCGATACCTACGACCTGGTGCTTCTCATCGTTGAAGGTATTTAGCAGGTAGGGAAAATATGTGCACACCTGAAAGTACCAAATCAGCTTAGGCCCAGCACTTAGGAGTGGCGGGTAGATGTGTGCACGACGCTGTCACGGTGTCGTGACACTCAAGTAATTCGGATTGCGATCGCAGAAGGCTCTTAATTCCACCGTGCCTGACCAGAAACACCAATAAAGGCGGAGAACAAGCGAGCGGGTAAGCAAGAAGTGGAGGCACACTTTGAAACAAAGAACAAGAAAGTCACCGGTAACACCAACTCAAAGCAAGATTATGCCCACAGTGTACGGGCACCATAAGGCGCCAATAAGTCATTGCATACCAAGAATCACAAGCCAAGCATTATCGTCCGAAATGCCTGAGTGTCAAAGGCGCGCTCTATAGTGTGACCTCCTAAAATAGCTTAAAGCCTTCTATAACATTCTATAAAGTCAAAACGCTACATTTCTTTTACCCCTTGCATCTTCATTCAGCACGATACCGCTCTTTTTTATAACAGATGTACGAAAAAAAAAAAGAGTAAGACGTCTGTATATAGTTTGAAGGCACTCTGCGCGTGGCACACTAATACCAATTAAATCTGGCATTGAATTACGTTTATTTGATAAGTAAACTTTAGAGTGTTCTTGGTTGCATTAAATTCAGCAGTAACAGTGGGCTGACATAGTTCGCCCTGATACTGATGTCAGGAGTTTTAAATATGTCGCTACACCGGAGAGGCAGACAAACCGTGAGCGTTACACCGATCGCATTAGAGCGTAGTGAACGCCATTAAAGCTCACGCCCGCCGTTTTACCTCCCCGAAGCTCCACTAACGATATGCATCCATGCTTCAGGCATTGTCATCGGGTGGAAAGTTTCCTTTTGGTCTTCAATTACGTGGACACGAGGGAACTCCGCCATGGTTGGAACCAGCCGGTATACCCGACATCCAGACAGGAGAGAGAGAGAGAGAGAGACAGACAGACAAATAATTTCCAAGGTCAAGAACGAAAAGGCCTGTGCATCACCATGCAAGGGAAGGCACGGACTGCCTTTTCTCGCTTTTACGGCGATGCTTTACAGCCTCGCGTCGTGCCACCACAAGCGGAACGCTCGAGATGCTCTGACGCCCCGCCGAGCGCCTCTTTAATTTGGTATGTAGAGAGAGACAAGGAGGAGCAGACGCTGCTCGTAGCCCGAGAAGATCCGAGATTTGGTGCATTTGGTACAGCACATTAAGCGATCGTGATAGGTCGCCGAGCGATAACCCCGCTTTGCGCTTTCTTGCCTGTACAAAGATTTTGTACTGCAGTAAGAATAAGACATTCACATACCATGTAGACACACCATACGAAAAAAATATTCGCGTAGCTTGCACTAGTGGCGCAAGGCTAAAGAAACAGTGAAGCTGATCAGCACCTAGGTGATCCTGGCCGGGTTATGCTTTTCCGGAATTTATTGATTATTGATCGATTATCGATTACCTATTAATTGGCTATCGCAAGGTATTGGCCACATATTTGGGCTAGGCTAAGCACTACCAAGTCATCCCCAGCAATTTCCGGAATTTATTTATTGTTGATCTATTATCCATAGCTATTGATTGGCTATCAATTGGCTATCGATGACTGCCTGAGCTTAAGTAGTCCCAACCGTGCTTAGCTAGACTTTGTTGGAATCAGCTTCGCTAGTTCACATGGGTATGTGCCATTGCGCTTGGACCCATTCTGCACTACCGCCAGGATCGGGACACATTTTCTGCTCGCGGTTGACCCAATACGCCCGGCTTAAACAGCTCCGCTGTTAAAAGAATTCAGACGCGAGTATAAGCGGAACAAAAGTAGGGACAGCTGGGCGAGTTGGTGTGGTAACGTGATGAAACAGCGCCATAGTCGAGCACGAAGAAGCGGAAAGCCAATCACGTTGCATGAAGTTCTGCATCCTGATGGTCGATTAGCAGGCTGTATACTTCATTTGTTTCATTTCGCAATGCCTGGCGCAAATATATGCTGGATGTTTTCCCCTTAAAAAATTTAGTTGCGAGTCAGCGCCCATGTTGCGTCTTTCACCATCCTTCGTCATCTGTGCCCTAGTTATATAGTTTCCCAATCCTACCAGTGACACCGAGACCTTTAAGCCATTACGTATTGCTATATACGGGAACTGTTATCCGTCTTGTCCACAATCAACGAATCTAAATTTCTATATGTGTTCTTATTGAAGGGCCTCTCGGGCAGTGAATGTGGTATGATAACATCCTGTGGCGCCGCATCTTGCACTCCTCGTATGCATCCACGCACCTGTAAGGCACTCACGCACGATTGCAAGTTCAGAATACCAGAAAGCAACGTCTTTCGCTAGACGATCCTCGTTAAAAAAAAAAAAAAGAAATACAGATTCTCCGTAAGCCTCATATCCAAAATTTCCATGCACTTATACGTCGTTATACAGAGTTTTAACAGGACCCCATATAAAAATATGTGCTCACCATGTTGGTTTTATTACGTAGATGCTTCATTTTAAGTCACCGAGCGAGCAAGAGACAGAGAGAGAGAGAGAGAGAGAGAGAAAGACTTCTGTGAGGGCTTGAGATATTATCCTAGTCCTATGTCTGGCTGTTAGCACACTAAACGACCATTCGCTATGAGGGACACAACAGATTAAGCAAAACAGCGGACGAGACGGAGAAGTTGGGTGCAGAAAGCAAAACGCCGGGAACTAGCAAGATCAAAACAGCGACCCTCATTAAGGAAGAATTCAAAAGTACGGTGACTTTTTACCGTTAAAATAGCACCTAGAATTAAATACATATGCAGCAGTCTACTAAACATGCAATGTTCCAAGTCATGGCTTGTTGGATGAACTTCGGGCTTCATAACGCCATAGAACTTGAGGCTGAGGAAAACAGACGGAAACTTGTCTGAGGAAGCTACCGATACCTTTATAGACACTCACTTTGCCTCTATAGTAAACTGGTATCGCTCGATTTTTTAAGGCTTCCCAAAGAGAAAAGTACTGATAATAACAAGTACAGCCCACGCACAGAATACATTCCAAGTTATGACATAATCCAGAATCAATTACATATGTAGTTTATTAAACACGCACTCACAATTTTCTTTTTTTTTATGTTGACGATTCCGACATCAAATGAACGCGCCTCCAGAGGCTATACCTTTCAGTACTGCAAAGTAATGCCGCCACGCAAAAATAAAACAATGACGAAATTATGATATAAGACGTTCAAGCACTCACTCAGAAACCTTCCAGTGCATTCGTTCGCCTATACTAACGAAGTAAGACCGATTGCGTTCGGACGGTTGTAGAGGTCCACGCCTAACGAAAAAAAAAGTTGTAGCACTTGGTGTTACGTCCCGAATGTCAATGTATTTTCGCGTATATTGCCCATTTATATGTAGATTTAAAGTTCCCAAAGCTCAACATGTTGAGCCCTTGGTTACTTCAGAATGCAATGTAATACAAAGTGTTATTTAGTTTCGTGCAGACGCATGCCCAAATCTATGAAGGCACGGACAGGTATAGTACGCGAAATTAAGATCGAGGAACAGGAGCAGGAGCGTTGCTAGCTACAGGCGGACCAAGTCCGGCGAAAACTTCGAAGATCGCGCCGACCAACCACCTTTCGTTTTTGGTTTACCAAGCGTGTCCCGGACGTGTAATTTACGAACGCAATTTTAACTTGGTATTCCTATTCAGTGTTCCTTCCGACTTGTCGGAGGAAGACGCGGAGCCGCGAACATATGCCCGACACATGCGAGCGCATGGGTCGCATTTACACTGACGATCGACAGCGGCAGCTCCGGCCTACCAGAAGAACACCACCCACAACGCACTTCCACGCTTACACTCGCATGCATAACACGCGCGCGCCGCGAGCAACAGAAACGGGGCGGGGGTGGTGCCGCGCGTGCCTCTGAGCGCGAGGGCGTCGGGCGCTGCGCGCACACGAACCGCGGAAGAAGAGGAAAGCCTCTCCCCGTTCGCTCCGAAATAAAACCCGGCCAAGGTCCCCTCAGACGCGGAGCCGGCAGCGGCATGCACGACGACGACGACCAGCCGCACGCCCGCACTTCCCGAGAGCTGCGCGAGCCACAGCTGGCGCGTCAGCCGGTCACGGGTCGAATTCACAAAGCACGCACAGTATATAGAGACGACGCGGAGCGCTATCGCGCGTCTATGCCGCAATGAAATTAGTAACAACACGACCATGCATTCCTGCCCAACAACGTGTATTTATGCTATACTTACATTAGTGAACAGGAGAATATCCCGAGTCCCGCTTTAGTTATAGCGCTGCTGATTCCGGAAGTGAAACTCATCGAAGCTCATTTTAAACTGGCTAGAAAAATGAGAGCAAGGAGAGAGAAAAAAGAAGGGGGGCGCGGGGAAAGGCATGGAGATCAACCAGACACACGTCCCCTCTTCCATCCGAAGAATAAAGGTATGAAAAGTTGAGAGAAGAGAATACTGCTCGCATAGGCTGTGGCACAGATTTCAGTGTGAACTAAATCACACTGTATACACCAGAGCACGACCGTCTCGCACCCAGACTAAACGAACGCATACCCTCGCACCCGGGCGACTAGCCAGTGAGCCTCCATGTTGTTCTGTGCTGCCAAAGTGCACGAACGTCGGGGCCAATAGGCATGGCAAGCATCAGCTGTAGGGCTCCAAAGTGCGGAAATGTATCCGTCCACGCCGCTTCAAAGTACAAGAAGTCATCTGGGCGGCATTGCGTCGTGTTTGAATGCCATAACAATCAGCGCAAGAGGAGTAGGTTATAGTAGGTTATATATCCGACGAGCACAACACATGTCGGGAATCGTGCCGGAGTACAACAAAATGACGAACGATATCTAGATGGTATATTGCATCATGCTGCACGAAAAAAAAAAAAAACTGCTCTTCATTACCCGTTTTCTTAAGCCTTTGTCGAAGACAAGAATGCGTCTTTTTGTTCAGTGCTGTACTTTCGCACGCAGCAACAGTTCGACCATTTGTGCATAGTTGGGTATCGTGACTGGGCAGTCAAGCATCAAGCGTTTCCACGTGCCAACATTTGGGAACTTGGCCCGCTGTGTGGCTGAAACCCACTGCTGCTTCTACAGAGCTACGCGTTTTTGGTGGGACGGGCCTAGTGTCCCCGTGAAGAGGGACCAAAAATGTTCGTAACCGTCGGTGGGCCCGAAATGGTGGCGATGGGGGAAAGGGAGGGAAGTCGTGCGCTAGCGCGCGCGTTCCCGCGAGCTGTAATATACGAAGCGTGCCGCGTACATGGATAGAGATTGCAACAGCGCCCGTGCCTTGGCTCCGGAGCCGTCTAGACGCCAAGCCGCTGTGTGCCTCCCACGCGCCGCGTCCCGCCAGGCTGGCGCAATTGTCGAGGCAGCGCAACAGAGTTCTTCGCAGTGCAAGGGGCACTGCTGGCATCTTTCCCTTCGCCGGTACGCACGCGATCTCAGTAAGGACTGGGGGAACCCAGACTCGGAAGAGACTGTGATGAAAAGGCCTCGACACGCGTGGACAAGTTGCAAACCGCTTCTTGTCGTCGCCAGCAGACGTGGCTGGCCAGTGACGGGCTGAGAGCTGAGAACCGGCCAGTAGTAGCGGTATCGGAAGATAGTGGGATAAAAAAAGAAAGGGACTCGGTAACCAGTATTTGAATTATATCTTTGACTGGTGGGAGAAACTGGTGTTGGTGGTCACTACACGCAAATAGTTCGAGCGAGGCCCCGCGTGTTGACACAAGTCGTGCAAAAGACGAGTGGCATTCCGCGGAGCATTCCACACAATCGTCGCTTACCCAGCCTCGATCCGTCATTACGACTGCAATACCCGCCAAATCCCTCACGACGTGACGCAACAATGCGGTGCCGGCTGTGAGCCACAGTATCCTTCACTTCAGAAGTGTATTATTTTGTGCCACCGGATGAGACACATTTGGAAAAGGTTAGGCCGCAAGAAACACGGGCCGCAAGAAAGACGATGCATGGACGGAATGGGTGCCATATAGCAACAACTGTGGCACTGCTGTAGTTGTTACCGACAGTTGCTAGTATAGCGCCCATACCGTCCGTATCGTCTTCATTGTGGGCCCATGTTTTGCACTTCAACTTTCACTAATTGCTGTTATTACATTGCAATTGCTGACTCTCCCATGCTCTTCTAAAGAGAAGATGTGAGAAGGCTAATGAGCACCTCCTCTGCTACTGTACCCGGTTCGACTATAGCAGCGCAATCTCGCCCATATTCTTTGAGCAGGTTTGATGATCGACCCCTTTCGGAAGCTTAGGCCTTGAATTAATTTCTCGTGATATAAATGCCCTCAAGATAAAGCAATAGTGATCTCAAATTTTATTTTTTAAGCATTTTTGTTAGTTTTGTTAATACATTATCATGTGCCCCGGCTGGTCTGTACTGAATTTGTAAAATGAGGGAAAATTTTCGCGCTTTTGTGCTTCACTATGCATGTTCTTTACCTGATCACGTTACTTCTTTTGCATTCCACAAGTGATCTTTTTTGCATTCTAGTTAGTATCGAAGTTTTCCTGCTTTGTGTGATGTTTTAAACTGATAGCTGCGCACTTTCGCGCTGCCATTGACTGTATGTAGGAGTGCAGGGACAACCCATTGACAATGTTTTTAGTCCCTGTTCGCTGCATTTCTGATGTACGAAGTGCAGAAATAAATTAAAATTGAAATTGAAATTGTCTTTCTAGCACCTGATAGGCCTCTTCTACCTCTTATTTATATTTTTCACCCCCGATCCACACATGACGGGCAGCCAAGTGAACCCTTTGCGTCTTCTATATATACGTGTACCGATTTGGCGTGACGGCAAACGTCGAATATTGTGTACACGCTGCAGGTTCTGCGCCCGGTGTCCTTGCAAAGATGGATATCTTGCTAAAAAATTATTGTTGAGAGCGGCAATAGTCAGTAGCATAGCACCAATAAGACGAAGAAACTTTGGTGACAGCATCGGATCAAAATAAGCACATATGCACAAAAGCGTCAGGGCTTGAAACAAGATCTGGCCAGCTGCTGCGCGTACGTGCATGTAGGCGAGTACGTAGTCGGTAGCGTTCGCTATTGCCAAAGCGAACAGCGAGTGATTGACGCAGCCTACTGACTTTGATGCAGCCATTTTATTTTTATTTTTTTCCTTCATTGAAATTCTGCTTCGCCCGCGGCCTTGTGGCAGGCGGAAATAACGAATTGCGAGACACGCACTCTTTTGTACGGAGTTGCAAATTCTCTCGTCAAGAACATTGCACGTCCGAGCGCAATGGATAACGGTGACAGATTGTTTTCCAGGTATACGAGTCACTGACGTTTCGCATTTACAACGCACCCACGCGTAACTCTAGCTGCACTATTTTAGAGATATAGTGCGCGCACCGGACCCTTTGACGCAGTTGAAGTGAACTCGGACACTGGGCGCAACGCGTTCCCGACGTAGGCCACCGTGTCTGGTGGCTCTACATGGAAGTGCAGCAAGTGCGCGAAACGTGAGAGCGAGAACCTGGACTGGCAATCACGGAGAAGTTGACAGCACGCTATAAGCTTGCCGCCAGGGGCCGGGCCGCTGCTTTGGAAGAGTTGGATTTCAAGGATGTTCCCATCATCCGTCAAAGCGAGCGTTCGCAGGATTCCGTCTGCAGCGCCGGCCGGCCAGCCGACCGTGCGTGTCGAGGGGGCTCCGCGGCGGGCCGGATTACAAATAAGCGCTCCTTTTTCGTGGCAGCGGAAGACGAGACAACTGCGAGACGGAGAAGAGGCCTAATAAGGGCGCGTTTTCCAAGGACGCGAGCTATACACGCTCCGAAAAATATCGGTGGTGGATTAATAGGTGTCTCTGACAATCGCCCACGCTTTGGCGACGTTAAGCATCGTGAAACACGTTTAGTGGGAACGTTATACTATGGTATAGTGCCCTGTTGACCACGACGAAGAATGCAGAATCGAGTGTATGACGTAATAGTTCAGCGGAAATCCGCTAGGTGGAGGTAAGTAATTAAAGGGAAACTGAGACATCCACCCAAATGTAGCAATTGCTACAATGGAAACCCAACCGGGTTCCTCTAAAGAAAGCCTCGCAGTTGAAGAAAAATTCGTCCTGGTCCGGGATACACTTCCCTTTGCTTCGAGTTGTCGACAAATTCGACTTCGCCCTGCCATCTGCTAGCCGCCTGGTTAGCTTAGATGGTAGAGCGGCTGCTCCGGAAAGGCGGTGGTCCCGGGTTCGAGTCCCGGACAGGACGAATTTTTCTTGAACAGCGAGGCTTTCTTTCGAGGAAACCGGTTGGGTTTCCATTGTAGCAATTACTACATTTGGGTGGATGTTCCTTTAATTTAGAATCGAGTGTGTTGGGTTAAAGCTTGTTAAAGCTGCGTCTGATTCATAAACTGCAGTGAGATGCTGAGCGTGCCATATATACTGTCTACTGCGAGAATCAATCGAAGGAGTTGTGCACGCACGTAAGTTCCCTCCAGCTTAATAAAACAGTGAGCACGACAAAATGTTATAAAGAGTGAATAATTAAGTGTTGTTTAAGAGTTACGGTAAGCGTGTCGACGTTCTCCGAAGGGCACACCCAGCACATCAATAATTTTTCTCTATGAAATCTCAAAGCGATGCTCTGCTTCGTTAGGCGTCGGTCATACGAAATAACCGAGCTGCCCTTACTTCTACCAGCTTTTACTATTTGCTGAGCACGGGAAACGCGCCCGTGGATTACACAACGATATAGTAAGGCAAGACTCGCTGAAAGCAGGAGTGATAAATTGCGTTCAATGACGACGAGGTGAGTCGGAAGGCACTTTTACGACTGCAAGGGCGGAGCAAATAGCAGCGCACACGGTCGGCAATTAGTTTGGTCACGCTCGGCGCACCTGTTGAGCAACGGCGAACCATCTCGTAGAGGCCAGTGATAAAAGAAACATGATTGAAGACCAAGCTGTGCATCTTTATATAGGCTCGGTGTCGTCAGGCACTCCTCGTGTCTGATGAAATTGTAATGTGTTGTGTTGATATACCTTCACAATCTCAGCCTGAATAAATTACTGTGTCCTGCGGAGGTGCTACGAAAACTTGCGAAAGTAAAAATGCGTCGAGCGGTTCCGGTATAGTTCCGGTAGAGTTCTTACACCACGCAGCTGAATAGAATTTGTTGGGCCACCGATTCAGCTCAGACGTATAAAGAGATAGAGGGAGAGAGAAAGTACGTTTAAATGGATAACGGGCATTAAGAATATTGTCTTCGGTTGCGTATGGTGCCGTACAGAAACTAGAAACAAGGACCCGACAGTACAGAAATCGCACAGCTGATTTTAAGCACAGCACACTCTCAAACATTCTTTTTTCTTGACATTTTTATAGCGCGAACCAACATCACATACCTTCACTTTGCTGTAATTTCCTGCTTTCAATGCAATATGCCTCATGCAAAGGGAAATTCTCTTTCGGACACTGCACCTTTTCTTCCATGCTGCAAACACTGGACCAAGCCCGAGCATTCTTGTTTGCATCAGCTGCTGAATTTAAAATAAACAATGTTCTTGCCCCTCATCAAAGATCACGGATAGCAGGCGTCTTTCGTTCCTTATATTTTATTTGCTCATGCAGTGCTCCGGGCGGTCCAACTTGGAGGTATAACCAGCGCTGTGGCACTTATCGAACATGCACGTATAAGTCAGGGAGCTCCGACCGGAGCGCTGTGGCGGTATTTACCGGCGCCTGCTTGGCTCGAGACCAATGCGAGGTGCGAAACACATTCCATGCAGCAGCGTATACTCATTAAGAGACGGTTCGGAACTTACATAACCATTCCTGATTCTCGTCGCTACAATCCAGAGCGCAGCGCACACGCGCCCTATAGACACAACTCTCAAACCTGTATGTCACACATTGTTAAACACGCCATTTCACGAGTGAGAGTCTTTGCATGCGACACCTTCATTGTCGTATAGTAAGGCACGTGGACGGAGAGAGCCAGCAAACGGAGGAAAAGGTAAGCGACGGGAGAAAAGGAAAACGAATATATTAAGGAGATACGGCATAAACGAGAGTTTGACGCCTAAGAAGACACGATTCTTGATAGAAATGTAGTGAAGTACACACGTGTTAAACTTACAACTTGCCATTAATATTATGTATATAAAGCCTATGCGGCTCTCTTGTGATCAAAATGCTTCCAAAACACATTTTATCGCGTCATAATTTATCGCTGCGTTACGACAAGCACAGACGTTGTCCAAACGAAAGTTCAGCAGCAGAAACATTCATGACGAAATGGGAGAACTTTCGCTGAAGACGCTACAGCCTGTCATCCTTCAACGATTCAATGGCGAGGTCTGAAACTTGTTTTTTTTTTTTCTTTTTTTTCCGTTCGCTGTACTAATGAACGGTGGCCACTCTACCGAACGCTCACAAAACGATGAGCAGCGGTGATGCAATGGCACTGGCTTGCAAGAACAGCTTGTCGCGCCAGCATATGTGCATACGCCACGCACTCGCCTGTGCATGGCGCACGGATACTCGCTCGCATCGGCGGATGCGCGTGGCCGAGCACGTATACGCGGAGGCCCATTAAAACAAGCACCGCGGTGCGCGCATAATTTCGCACTTGTCGTCGCCGCCGCTGCCTAATGGCTAGGCGCGAAAGGCGTCCTTCACGGAGTGCATGCATTGAGCGTTTGCGCGTAGCGCAGGCACGCCAGATTTCGTCAAAGAGGCTGCGCGCGGACACATTCGCGGCAGTGGCGTACGAGACCGCGCAATTTCCTGCCCCTCTTTAGAGCAGATGCGTCACTCGTCTCTTGGACGAGCGTCTCTGTATGGGATCGCTGTTACGTCGCACTTATTAATACAAAGGACAAGGCACGTGATGACGATGTTATGGGCAACGTGACTTCGCGCGCAACAAAGAAGGCGTTTAAAGGAAAGCAGAACTGCAAAATGAATAACGCTGGCGGCGTGGATGATTGATTAGTAGTAAGTTCAAAACGTGCACGCCACACTGAATTAAGCCTAAGCGTTCCCCTCACTTCGGAATGCGGCCGCCGAAGACGGGAATGGAATCCGCGACTTCGTGCTCAGCAACAGAGCGGCACAGCCAACAAGCCACCGTGTCGGCTCACCACAGCAGGAAATAACCCAGGCTATGGTTAAGGAAGTTCGTAGTACAATATATCAGCTTCCAGAGGCCTCTATAGACTCTGTGGAGGAAACTAAACATTGTTATACGTCTGCTTGAGTTTCATCGTGACCAATGTTGGTGCTGAACCAGTTCTGATTGGCAGGGCTAGGGTACGCGTGAGGAGGAAACGGGCGCCCCCAGCCAATCAGCACTTAAGCAGCAGACGAAATGGGCATGTCCACTAGGTAGACACTGCGTTCCCCCACGGCTTTGAAAGCAAGTAGTCCTGTATACAATCATCATCATCATCACCATCATTAGTCTATCTCTAGTATAACCTCCTTGGTCTAAATTTATGTCCACTGTAGGACGAATGCATCTCCCTGCGATCTCCAATTACCCCTGTCTTGCGCTAGCT